>NC_092166.1:34395330-34677830 GCF_045791955.1 Oncorhynchus clarkii lewisi | reverse complement strand
CTGAACTTAACCCTAGAATTGTTTATGTTTGCTTAACTTAACCGTTGAGTATTTTCTTTGTGCCTAAATTGTCTGGAGCTCATGCAGGAGCTGTGTGCCTAAATACAGGACATCGGGAGATGAAGTCAGTTTACTAGTCATAAATATACATTTGTACAAGGATGTCAAGAAATTACATAAAACTGTGAGATCTTGTTGCTATTTTAGACCAGTTTAAGCAATCACAGACTAATCCCATAAATTATGTAAACAAGTGGTGTGTGTGTGTGTGTGTGTGTGTGTGTGTGTGTGTGTGTGTGTGTGTGTGTGTGTGTGTGTGTGTGTGTGTGTGTGTGCTTCGCATCTGTCTTCATTAGGAAGTCCTGTCCCTTATTGAATGTAATACCCAGGGAGTTTAGAGCTGGTTGTTTATCAGGGGACATTATTAAGCTATTAACAAACTAACCCACACACACACATACAGTACCAGTCAAAAGTTTGGAAACACCTACTCATTCAAGGATTTTTTTTTATTTTACTATTTTTGAAGACATCAAAACTATGAAATAACAAATATGAAATCATGTACGAACCAAAAAAGTGTTAAACAAATCAAAATATATTTTAGATTTTAGATTCCTCAAAGTAGCCACCTTGATGACAGCATTGCACACTCTTGGCATTCTCAGCTTCACCACCAGCTTCACCTGGAATGCCTTTCCAACAGTCTTGAAGGAGTTCCCACATATGCGGAGCACTTGTTGACTGCTTTTCCTTCACTCTGCGGTCCACCTCATCCCAAACCATCTCAATTGGGTTGAGGTCGGGTGATTGTGGAGGCCAGGTCATCTGATGCAGCACTCCATCACTCTCCTTCTTGGTCAAATAGCCTTTACACAGCCTGGAGGTGTGTTGGGTCATTGTCTAGTAAAACAAATGATAGTCCCACTAAGCAGATGGGATGGCGTATCGCTGCAGAATGCTGTGGTAGCCATGCTGGTTAAGAATGCCTTGAATTCTAAATCAATCACTGACAGTGTCACCAGTAAAGCGCCAACCACATCGTCACACCTCCTCCATGCTTCACGGTGGGTACCACACATGCGGAGATAATCTGTTCACCTACTCTGCCCCTCACAAAGACACAGCGGTTGTAATGAAAAATATCACATTTGGACAAACCAGACCAAAGGACAGATTTCCACCGGTCTGATGTCCATTGCTCGCGTTTCTTGGCCCAAGCAAGTCTCTTCTTCTTATTGGTGTCCTTTAGTAGTGGTTTCTTTGCAGCAATTCGACCATGAAGGCCTGATTCACGCAGTCTCCTCTGAACAGTTGATGTTGAGATGTGTCTGTTACTTGAACTCTGTGAAGCTTTTATTTGGGCTGCAATCAGAGGTGCAGTTAACTCTAAAGAACTGGTCCTCTGCAGCAGAGGTAACTCTGGGTCTTCTTTTCCTGTGGCGGTCCTCATGAGAGCCAGTTTCATCATAGCGCTTGATGGTTTTTGCGACTGCACTTGAAATATTCCGCATTGACTGCACTTCATGAGTTAAAGTAATGATGGACTGGCATTTCTCTTTGCTTATTTGAGCTGTTCTTGCCATAGTATGGACTTGGTCTTTTGCCAAATAGGGATCAAATGCATTAAGCAGGAAAGCAATTGCACAAATGAACTTTAACAAGGCACACCTGTTAATTGAAATGCATTCATTAATTCATGAATTCATGAAGCTGGTTGAGAGAATGCCAAGAGTGTGCAAAGCTGTTATCAAGGCAAAGGGTGGCTACTTTGAGGAATCAAAAAATATAAAATTATTTTTTTATTTGGTTACTACATGATTTCGTATGTGTTATTTCATAGTTTTGATGTCTTCACAAGTAAAAAATAAAGAAAATCCCTTGAATGAGTAGGTGTGTCCAAACTTTTGACTGGTACTGTACATGCTGAGTATAAATAGATCAGAAATTAAGCATCTCTTCTCCTAGGTACTGCAGTGGAGGAGAGTAGAGATGAGTGCTGTGACAAGAACAATTGGCTCTCTTGCTTGCTCTCCTTTTCTCAGTGTGTATGTCTATTTCCCATTTCTCGCTGCCAACTCCCCTCCCTGTGTTCTCTTATCCCCTGTGTTCTCTCTCTCTCTCTCTCTCTCTCTCTCTCTCCCTTCCCAGGCTGATATTGCATGTGGAAATCATTTTAATTTTTCCCTCCAACTCTAAAAACTCTACAAATGCTGTAATGACGTTTTTCTTTTATTGAAACTGCCTCAGAGAGAGACAAACCCTCAAGCATCTTTTCAGACCACAGAGAGAGGGTGGATAGAGAGAAGTAGAAAGGGAAAGCGAAAGAGAGCGAGGGAGAACGATAGAGAAGGAAAGGAACATTAAGGCCATGTTTTATAAACCTCTGACAGTGACTGTGGGTAGAGATAAGCGAGGAAATGACTCTCTCTATTTTTCCCTCTGTCGGAGTGATGTATGCCCTCCTTTCTTTCTCATGTGAAATATTATGGGAAGCGTGTATGTGTGATCTGAACACACGTTCCGTAATGTCTCAGCTCTTATCACCACTCACATGGGTTATTGTGGGAGTAGACAGATGGCCACACGCGGAACACACACACACACAGCTAAATGCAGACAGACACGGGTACACACACAGGTTATTATGGTAGAAGACTTACGGCCACTGTGGTTGTGCCTGTGCCCGTGTGGCAATGGCAGTAGGTTGGAGAAGCAGAGAGAGAGAGAGAGAGAGATAGAGAGAGAGAGAGAGAGAGATTACAAGATGGCAAGAGACAGAGAGAGAAATAAAATATGTATAAATAGAGACTGAGAAGAGAGAGAGGTAGAAAGAGACTGAGAAAAGAGAAAGAGAGATGAAAGAGACTGAAGAAAAAGAGCGATAGAAAGAGAGACTGAGAAGAAAGAGAGCGATAGATCACGACTCAGGATCACGCATCACGACTCAGGATAAGACCTAGATGCAGACAGTTTGAATCACAGATTTTTATTGACCAAACAGGGGGCAGACCAAAGACAGGTCAAGGGCAGGCAGAGGTCTGTAATCCAGGGCAGAATCAGTAAGGTACAGAACGGCAGAAAGGCTCGGGGTCAGGGCAGGCAGAGGTCAGTAATCCAGGGCAGAGTCAGAAAGGTACAGAATGGCAGGCAGGCTCAGGGTCAGTGCAGGCAGAATGGTCAAAACCGGAAGAACTAGAAAACAGGGACTAACGCGACCAGGAGTAGGGGAAAAAAACACGCTGGTAGGCTTGACGTGACAAGACGACCTGGCAACAGACAAACATAAAACACAAGTATAAATGCACATGGGATAATGGAGAAAATGGGTGACACCTGGAGGGGGGTGGAGACAAGCACAAGACAGGTGAAACAGATCAGGGAGTGACAAATACAGACTGAGAAGAAAGAGAGAGAGATGAAAAGGAAGACAGAAGAAAGTGAGAGAGGAGGGAGAGACGGAGGTGACAGTTTTACTCAGAGATATTAGACGGTATTTGATTTATGACATAAAGGCTTCCATATTTCAAAGATCCATATGAAGTCTTAATTTAGCTGGAACAGTATTTTCTTTATGACAGCCTGTGTTATGCTCTATGAATCACACCACCATAACAGTAGTGCTGGGGTCACTAAATCTCTCAGTAACACTTTTGTATGGACCACTTCTTTATAATGCATCCAATGCCCCAGTGAATGAATTCATAGTCACTTATATGACCCTAGAGAACATTAAGACTTGCTATAAGCCTTCAGAACTGCTCACTGTACTTTATAAATGCATTATATGCATATTGGCAGCGGCATGGACTCCTCTTAGTGTTGTGACTTGCTGCTTTATCCCATGGGAGCGTTTACAACACTGACTGAGGCTAGATGAAAACTGTAAATTTTCCTGAGGCTATATTATATGGCCAATCAACCTATCACTCAATTGGCCTCATCTTTCAGACCTGTTCTCCGGAATCGCTCAGCCCTTTTTACCAAGGATACACACACTTACTGTCATATCTGCTCCTGCCATGGCCTCTAGTGCTCATCCGGTGTCTCCTTGACCTGCCGACACTCCCCCAGTGCTCTCTCCCTCTCTCCCTGTGTGTGTGTGTGTGTGTGTGTGTGTGTGTGTGTGTGTGTGTGTGTGTGTGTGTGTGTGTGTGGAGACAGGTGTGCTGGAGTCAGAGCAGATCCCCACCAGCTACAACCTGTTCCGTAATCAAGACCTCTACAAATACTCAGTCCTGCCACTTCCACACTGCCAGATTGTAATCTCTGCCCATTCTGCCTGCTCTGACTCTGGTCCCTGTCTCCAGTCCGACTTCTCGTCAGTCCTGCTACTCTGTCCCCACTCTACGCTCCCTTGGATTCCCCTCCGGACCTGCTTACCCTGTCCCCATACCTCTCGCTCCAGCCTTAGCTCCAGCCTCAGCCTCCGCACCTGGTTTCTAGCAACCCGCCCGAGCTTCCTCTGGCCTGCACTCAATGAATACCTTGGTTACCTCATCCCAGTCTCATCGTCTGAGCCTGTTCTTGGGTTCACCTGTTCCGCTCGCATGACACTTACACACACACAACACACATGTGCACGTAAACTTCTCCCCCTTTTCCCCAAGGCAACTGCCATTGATGCTAAAGTTATATGACCTCAGAGTAGTACAACAGCGTTCTCATCAGCATGGATCAGCTACAGTCTGCAAACGCACAGAAGCAGCTGGGGTTGTCTAGCTGCCTTCTCATCCCTTAGACATCCTACCATCTGCACAATCACTGGGAATGTGTAGTCTCTCGTTTAGGAAAGACTGGAGGAGGAAAAGGAAGGAACAACTCATCCATCTTAGTGAGGAGTGGAGGCGAGGAGAATGATGGAATGATGATGTTTTTCCTACCATCTGCCATCTGTCCGCTGGTGCCTTCTCTCTCTTCCCAGCGGTGACTATGGTGAGTGATAGAGTAAGGGGGATGGATGAGAAAAGGGATAGAGAGATACCTTGGGTTCTGTAGTCCCTTCTGGGCCCGAGAGAATGTGTGACACATACATATATACACACACAAACACACAGGCCCCATCTAACCCATGATTTTGTTCTGATTTCAATTCAAAGGTCACAGACTATGAGACAATCTACTGGTTTTATCAAGCAATAGGCCAAGATGGAAGTATGTATGTGTGTGTGTGCCTGCCTGCCTGCCTGCCTGCCTGCCTGCCTGCCTGCCTGTCTGCGTGAGTGTGTGGTCTCTGTTCAATAGAGGGGTTAGATGTATGGAGTGTCCCGCTCACCAGACCTTCAGTAACCATCTCCAGCTAAAGTTATTCTATAATATATGAAAGCTATTAAAATACTCTCATGGATAGATGCATTTTGAATCTGCGCGTGCTCTGAGTTCTGTCACAGTTGTCACTTTCCTAAGAGATTTGTAAGCTTGTAAACGGTTTTGTAAGTTTGTGGAAAGATATTTGCAAGTGAAAATGTGATTTGCGCTCTGGGGGCAGGACCTTTCAATCCTGACCAATCAGTTCCCTCTGCCAAAAGCACAACCACCTAACCATTGGCTGGATTGTTCAATCAATCAAATCTTAGGAAGTAGCTTCCCACATTAGCAAGAGAAGATGAGGTGGGACGCCGAGGTCGAGTTGTGTACATTGTTCACATGAAGTTCCTTGATTGATGAAGAGTGTTGTTCGGGGGATGGGAAATGGCAGCGAGTAGTGAGGATAAAATGGAGGAAATGGAGAAAAAGCTGGATAAGCAACAGCTGTGGAATGCAAACAAAATGGCTGTAAATTCTGATGGTATGGAGCGGAAGGATGAGGGTCAATAACCGGAATGGTCGGTAGTGGAAAGACATAGGAAGAAGAGTGATCATGACACAGAAAGCAGTGGAGCGTCTAGTAAAGAAAGCATAACGATGGCCAAGGTAGGAAGTAAGAGCAGCGATGTGTTGGAGACCAAAGGGCCTCACTTTTTTTTATTTAACCTTTATTTAACTTGTCAAGTCAGTTGAGAACAAATTCTTATTTCCAATGACGGCCTACCACAACCAAACCCTAACCCGGATGACACTGGGCCGCCCTGTGGGACTCCCAATCACAGCCGGTTGTGATACAGCCTGGAATTGAACCAGGGTCTGTAGTGATGCCTCTAGCACTGAGATGCTGTGACTTAGACCACTGTGCCACTCAGGAGCCCTATCAGAATAACATATGCCGTAGAGAAAGAGGTCGGTGGAGTGAAATTAGCTCGGTTGATTGGAAATGGTAGATCGTCAATATTGTGTGGTAGGCAGGCTCAGCAAGAGAAGATTCTGCAAATGGAAAAGCGTAATGGGAAGAAGAATAAAAGCCTGGTGCTTATGCTAGGTTGAAGGGAGTCATCACTGGGGTCCCAATATCTATGTCCATATATGATATGAAAGAAAATGTGTCGGGAGGCAGAGGGATTGAGGCCAAAAGTTGATCAGTAGGAAAGAGGGTCAAAGAAATGAAAGCTTATCAGTGATACTGAGGTTTGAGAAGGTTTTGCCGGGAAAAGTACAGAGTGAATTTGTCCCATGTGCACTGCGGCGTTTTAAATGCCAAAGAATGGGACATGTAGCTGCTCAGTGTAAAGGAAAGAAAAGATGTGCCAAGTGTGGAGGGGAACATGATTACAGTGAATGTGGAAGCAATGTGAAGGTTAAGTGCTGTAATTGTGGGGGAGAACATAATGCAGAATCTGGTGGATGCCAGGTACATAGAGAGGCTAGAGAGGCTCAGAGATATATAGTAGAATCAGTCATGATGTATCGTATGCAGAGGCTGTAAAACAGATTGGTAGAACTACAGTGTGGACTGTTTGTTCTTCCATGGATGTACCTGTAGTGAGTGGACCTACTGTCAGGGCTGGTGCTTCTGATGGTCCTGGCATGGTTTCGAGGCCTGTGAAAGGTGTGAAAGGACACTTTAATAGTTGACTTCGTAGCTTTTATTGGTAAGGTTATCGATACGACTCGGGTTGTGGAAAGCAGAAATAGTAGTACAGAATTGAGCAGACTATAATTGATCGTACATTCCAGCACAGTAGGTGGCGGCATGCACTTAAACGATTGTTTGCGGACTGTCATAATATCATAGAAGAGGAAGAAGAAGACGAAGAAGACGAAGAAGGGAAGAAGAGGGAAATTAAAAGAAAACGATCTACTTGAAAGTAATCATCTTTTTTTTATCTGCGTTTATCGATTTTTTTTTGTGTTGTTGTGTGAAATGGCATGACAGTAGTTTGCTTATCATGGGAAATATAATGCTACATTTCAGCCATTGCATTGACAGCCGTTATTGTGTTAGCTACTGTAGCTGGCCTCTGACATTCATCCTAGCTTTACTATCAAATGGCTAGCTTTATCAGGCAGCTTTAGATGCAAGGGGGAAATGAATATGTTTGCTAGTTAGATAACCATCTGATTGATGAAGTTTATAAATGCCATTAGCTAGCTAGATAGCTACATTGCAACTGCTGGGGGTAAGCTAGCTAGCTAGCTAAGTCCCACTTTAATCACTGCAGTGTAGCTAATGTTAACTAGGTTTCTCTAAAATAAAACATGTATATATATTTTAAGCTATATTTTAAAGACTTGTTACTGACATTTGAGCACTTGTCAAACTACTTAATTCCACTGCCTGTTTATTGATAGCTGAAAAATCACTAGAAAGCAGCATGCTGCCAGACCACCAAAGGACCCTAGAGGTATTACGCCCTGGATAATATGCTATATGTCATCACACAGACAGAACCATAATGAAAGAAGTTTTACATAGTGCATAAAGTATATTACCAGCGGAGCTTACTTCTCTGTGCTCTGGAGAGATTGCAGGTAGTTGGTCTGAAAGCTCTAGGAGGTCCTTAAAATATTATGTCTCTAGCACCTTCAGAGAGATGGATAGAGTTATTGAAAGAGAGAGAGCAAGAGAGTTAACATTTACATTGTTGATTACAACTCAATGGGTTGCTGACGGACAGCAACTCAATGGGTTTCAATAGGAGGAGTGTGTTGGGGGTGGGGCTAGGCTTGTGTTGTGCTGTGCTGTCCGTCAGAAAAGTTGCAGAGACTATCCAACCAATTAAACAAGTAAAACAGTTGTGTCGGACTTGTGCTTCATGCATTTTGGTTTGAAAGTAGCCTTTTTCTGTGGTTCAAGTTGTATCTTCATGTCTGTAACTTCGCTCTCACTCTCTCTGACCCCTATGCCCTCACCCCTGACCTCCCATTGGCCCAGGGACTCCAGCAAAACCCTCTAATCAGTCTCTCTGACAGGGAGTTACTCCAGGAGTAGACAGGTTTGTGGTGCATAGGGCTTTGCCACTCGGCATATAAGTGGACTATTAGCTATATAAAATTCGGAAAGTATTCAGACCCCTTCACCTTTTCTACATTTTGTTACGTTACAGCCTTATTCTAAAATTGAGTAAACCATTTTCCCCTTATCAATCTACACCCAATACCCCATAATGACAAAGCAAAACAGGTTTTAGAAATGTTTGCACATTTATTGGGGGAAAAACACAGAAATGTCACATTTACATAAGTATTCAAACCCTTTACTCAGTACTTTGTTGAAGCACCTTTGGCAGCTATTACAGCCGCGAGTCTTCTTGGGTATGACGCACAAGCTTGGCATACCTGTATTTGAGTAGTTTCTACCATTCTTCTCTGTAGATCCTTTCAAACTCTGTTAGGTTGGATGGGGAGCGTCGCTGCACAGCTATTTTCAGGTCTCTCCAGAGATGTTCGATCAGGTTCAAGTCTGGGCTCTGGCTGGGCCACTTATGGACATTCAGAGACTTGTCCCAAAGCCACTCCTGCATTGTCTTGGCTGTTTGCTTAGGGTTGTTGTGCTGTTGGAAGGTGAACCTTCACCCCAGAGGTCCTCAGTGCTCCGTTCATCTTTGCATCGATCCTGACTAGTCTCCCAGTTCCTGCCACTGAAAAAAAACACCATGCTTCACTGTAGGGATGGTGCCAGGTTTCCTCCAGACATGAAGCTTGGCATTCAATCTTGGTTTCATCAGACTAGAGAATCTTGTTTCTCGTGGTCTGAGAGTCCTGAGTTGCCCTTTGGCAATCTCCAAGTAGGCTAGCCACTGTACCATAAAGGCCTGATTGGTGGAATGCTGCAGAGATGGTTGTCCTTCTGGAAGGTACTGACAGCTCCACAGAGCTGTCCTCACTCATTCATCTTATACAATTAGATGTAAACCTCATATCTGAGGCAATTAAATAAACAGTGTTATGGTAATGTGGCTGTATTGTCTCAGAACTCAGTGGGTGCATGTTCAAAATCTGCAAGTGTTTTTTTTTTTTTATTCACAGCAGAATATTCATACTCGCAAATGGATTTGTAATAATTCTGAAAATGAATGACACTTGCAAATCTTACTGAATGTATTCAAATGTCACGTTACAAGTTAGCGACTTTGTTAAATCTTTCACAGATCATGATACAAGCTTGAAAAGCTTGTATCCATCAGTAAAGTTCATTTACCTGCCCCATTTAGTCCATACACATATTCCGACATTTCAGAGGAAAATTTATGTAAATGGGTGTATGTGTGCATTCTTAGAGAAAGTGATTGAGAGAGGAAACGAGAATGAGTAGAGCAGTGAAGAAGAGAAACAGATGCATAAGAGAGAGAGAGAGAGAGATGAAAAATGGAACGACAGAAAGGCAATGGAGAGAGTGATGAGAGAGTGAGACAGATGGATTGAGGGAGAGAATTAAGAGACAAAGAAAGGAATTGAGAAGCAATGTAGAGATTGATGGAAAGTCAAGGGAAAATATGAACGAATGAATCCATGCATTGATAGACAGATGTATGGCAGAGAGGTGTATAGAAGAACCACTGATGAAGCTGGGACACACATATTTACTATCTCTGACAGGAATGGATAAAGTCCCTTTACACTCTACAGTGTGGCAACCAGTCTGAAGCTCCGAAACCAGCCCCTGTCTCAAATACAAGCGTGTAGAGTGTCACGAACCGGCTCGAAGTTCGTAACAAAAAGGGAGACAACGTGGAGATAAGGAATAACAAAATATATTTATTAACTGAAGTAAACTAAATAAAATTAACAATGGTGTGTGTAGTCAGTAATCAGTGGTGTAAGTGAGTGGTTGCCTGCATAGATGTGATAATGGTGTGTGTAGTCAGTAATCAGTGGTGTAAGTGAGTGGTTGCCTGCATAGATGTGATAATGGTGTGTGTAGTCAGTAATCAGTGGTGTAAGTGAGTGGTTGCCTGCATAGATGTGATAATGGTGTGTGTTGTCAGTAATCAGTGGTGTAAGTGAGTGGTTGCCTGCATAGATGTGATAATGGTGTGTGTAGTCAGTAATCAGTGGTGTAAGTGAGTGGTTGCCTGCATAGATGTGATAATGGTGTGTGTAGTCAGTAATCAGTAGTGTAAGTGAGTGGTTGCGTGCATAAATGTGATAATGGGGGGTGTAGTCAGTAATCAGTGGTGTAAGTGAGTGGTTGCCTGCATAGATGTGATAATGGTGTGTGTAGTCAGTAATCAGTGGTGTAAGTGAGTGGTTGCCTGCATAGATGTGATAATGGTGTGTGTAGTCAGTAATCAGTGGTGTAAGTGAGTGGTTGTCTGCATAGATGTGATAATGGTGTGTGTAGTCAGTAATCAGTGGTGTAAGTGAGTGGTTGCTTGCATAAATGTGATAATGATGGGTGTTGAAAGGTGCCAAAACAAACAAATAAAACGGCCACAAAAATGCCACAATCAAAATCCAACAGTGTGTCTGCATGGAGAGAGTCTCCTCAATGAATGGGGAAGAGGTGTATTTATCCTGGGACACACTCGGGCCCAGGTGTGTCCAATGTCGCTGACGACCCTCCCAGCTCCGCCCACCGACATCCTATCAAGGAAAACAAGAGCAAAAAGAAAGAATTCGGCAGACAGAGAGGGAGGGTCATCACAAGAGTGTGTCAAAACAACACAAATCACACATCACTTTCCTGTCTCAGTTATATTAATCTCACAATAAATTGGACAGATCTCTTTATCAGCTTGAATCTACTCAGTGTCCATCGTAACGGAAGTTACAAACGCACACGCACACACACAAACACACACACACACACCTTGAGGCAGAAGTCATTCACTGTAACAGCTTTCTGTTTATATGCAAAGGATCAGTAATGTGATTCAGATTAGCAAATACAGCCCTTGGCTCATGTTACAAGGACAGAAGCAGGACTGCTCATTTAATAGACCAAACAGGCCTCTAACTGATGCCTCTGAGTTTCTCGCCAACCCAACAAACACACATGCGCACCCACGCATACACACACACAACCTCAGATTCTGTTTGTGGTGTCGGTTTCAGACGGTGCCTGTGGCTACCTCCCTCAGGGCTCACAGACGTCGGAAAGCCAAGTGTCAACCAGTCTGACCCCTCCTTTCTCTTGCTCATCCACACACACACACACACACACACACACACACACACACACACACACACACACACACACACACACACACACACACACACACACACACACACACACACACACACACACCTTCTGTTCTCTACAGCTGCAACATTGAAGGCACGACAGCGCCTCTTCCCCCGCAGGAGGCTGAAGTGATTTGGCATGGTCCCTCAAATCCTCAAAAAGTTCTACAGCTGCGACATTGAGAGCATCTTGACTGGCTGCATCCCCATTTGGTACGGAAACTGCTCGGTACCCGCCCGCTAGGTGCTACAGAGGGGTGTAATACACCTTGAGGCATATTTCATTCACTGTAACAACTGTTTTTATATGCAAAGGATCAGTAATGGGATTCAGATTATCAGTAACAGCCCTTGGCTCAAGGACAGAAACAAGACTGCTCATTTAATAGACCAAACAGGCCTCTAACTGATGCCTCTGTGCTCCCTCATGGCTCACAGATGTGGGAAAGCCATTATGAGGGTCAACCAGTCTAGCCCCTCATCTCTCAATTCAATTCAATTCGAAGGGCTTTATTGGCATGGGAAACATATGTTAACGTTGCCAAAGCAAGTGAAATAGATAATAAACAAAAGTGAAATAACCAAAAGTTTACACAAAACTTTACACTCACAAGTTTCAAAGGAATAGGCTATATGCAGTGTAAATAGTTGAAGTACAAAAGGGAAAATAAATAAACATAAATAGGTGTTGTATTTACAGTGGTGTTTGTTCTTCACTGGTTGCCCTTTTCTTGTGGCAACAGGTCACAAATCTTGCTGCTGTGATGGAACTCTGGAATTTCATCCAGTAGATATGGGAGTTTATCAAAATTGGATTTGTTTTGGAATTCTTTGGGTCTGTGTAATCTGAGGGAAAAATGTGTCCCTAATACGGTCATAGATTTGGCAGGAGATTAGGAAGCGCAGCTCAGTTTCCACCTAATTATGTGGGCAGTGTGCCCATAGCCTGTTTTCTCTTCAGAGCCAGGTCTGTCTACAGTGGCCTCTCTCAATAGCAAGGCCATGCTCACGGAGACTGTACATAGTCAAAGCTTTCCTTCATTTCGGGTCAGTCACAGTAGTCAGGTATTCTGTTACTGTGTAATCTCTGTTTAGTGCCAAATAACATTCCAGTTTGCTCTGTTCTTTGGTAAATTCATTCTAATGTGTCAGGTAACTAACTATCTTGTTTTCTCATGATTTAGTTGGGCCTAATTATGTTGCTGTTGCTGTCCTGGGGCTCTGTGGGGTCTGTTTGTGTTCGTGAACAGAGAACCCAAGATCAGCTTGCTTAGGGGGGACTCTTCTCTAGGTTAATCTCTCTATAGGTGATGGCTTTGTTATGGGAATCACTTCCTTTTAGATGGTTGTAGAATTTAAAGGCTCTTTTCTGGATTTTGATCATTAGCGTGTATCGGCCTAATTCTGCTCTGCATGCATTATTTGGTGTTTTACGTTGTACACAGAGGATGCTTTTGCAGAATTCTGAATGCAAAAAATAAAATTTGGAGTTTATTCCATTTTGTGAATTCTTAGTTTTTGAGCGGACCCTGGACCTCACAACCATAAAGGGCAATGAGTTCTATAAATGATTCAAGTATTTTTAGCCAGATCCTAATTGGGATGTTGAATTTTATTTTCCTTTTAATGGCAAAGAAGGCCCTTCTTGCCTTGTCTCTCAGATTGTTCATAGCTTTGTGGAAGTTACCTGTGGTGCTGACGTTTAGGCCGAGGTAGGTATAGTTTTTTGTGTGCTCTAGGGCAATGGTGTACTGATGGAATTTGTATTTGTGGTCCTGGCAACTGGACCTTTTCTGGAACAGCATTATTTTTGTCTTACTGAGATTGACTGTCAGGGCCCAGGCCTGACAGAATCTGTGCAGAAGATCTAGGTGCTGCTGTAGGCCCTCCCTGGTTGGGGACAGAAGCACCAAATCATCAGAAAACAGTAGACATTTGACTTCTGATTCCAGTAGGGTAAGGCTGCAGACTGTTCTAGTGCCCTCACCAATTCGTTGATATATGCAGTGCATTCGGAAAGTATTCAGACCCCTTGACTTTTTCCACATGTTGTTACATTACAGCCTTATTCTAAAATTCATCAAATAGTATTTTGCCCTCACCAATATCCCATAATTGTTTTATTTTTGCACATTTATTAAAAATAAAAAACGGAAATATCACATGTACATAAGTATTGAGACCCTTTACTCAGTCCTTTGTTGAAACACCTTTGGAAGTGATTACAGCCATGAGTCTTCTTGTGTATGAAGCTACAAGCTTGGCACACCTTTATTTGGGGAGTTTCTCCCATTATTCTGTGCAGATCCTCTCAAGCTCTGTCAGGTTGAATGGGGAGCGTCGCTGCACAGCTATTTTCAGGTCTCTCCAGAGATTTTCAATCGGGTCTTTCAAGCGGTGGCTGAGCCACTCAGGGACATTCAGAGACTTGGCCCGAAGCCACTCCTGCGTTATCATGGCTGTGTGCTTAGGGTCGTTGTCCTGTTGGAAGGTGAACCTTCGCCCCCAGTCTGAGGTCTTGAGCTCTCTGGAGCAGGTTTTCATCAAGGATTTATCTGTACTTTGCTCTGTTTATCTTTCCCTCGATCCTGACTGGTCTCCCATTCCCTGCCACCGAAAACATCCCCACAGCATGATGCTGCCACCACCATACTTCACCTTAGGGATGATGCCATGTTTCCAGACATGACACTTGGCATTCAGGCCAAAGAGTTCAATCTTGGTTTCATCAGACCAGAGAATCTTATTTCTCATGGTCTGAGTCCTTTAGTTGACTTTTGGCTAACTCCAAGTGGGCTATCATGTGCCTTTTACTGAGGAGTGGCTTCCGTCTGGCCACTCTACCATAAAGGCCTGATTGGTTTAGTGCTGCAGAGATTGTGTCCTTCTGGAAGTTGCTCCCATCTCCACAGAGGAACTCTGGAGCTCGGGTTCATGGTCACCTCCCTAATCCATTTTAGAATGAGGCTGTAATGTAACAAAATGTGGAAAAAGTCAAGGGGTCTGAATACTTACCGAATGCACTGTATGTTAAAGAGCTGCATCCCTGTCTCAACCCACAACCCTGTGTAAAGAAATGTGTGTGTGTTTTTGCCAATTTTAACTGCACACTTCTTGTTTGTGTACATGGGTTTTATAATGTTGTATGTGTATCCCCCAACACCGCTTTCCATCAATTTGTATAGCAGGCTCTCATGCCAAATTGAGTCAAAAGCTTTTTTTAAATCAAAGCATGAGAAGACTTTGCCTTGTTTGTTTGTCAATTAGGGTGTGCAGGGTGAATACGTGGTCCCTCGTATGGTAATTTGGTTAAAAGCCAATTTGAGATTTGCTCACTAGATTTTTTTCACTGAGGAAATGTACAAGTGTGCTGTAGGTCTAGGCGTCCCGTCAGAGAGACACCTGACGACAACATCCTGTGAAATTGGAGGGCGCGCAATTAAAATAAATCATTGTAATATTAAACATTTATGAACATACATCTTATATCGGTTAAAAGCTTAGATTCTCGTTAATCTAACTGCATTGCCCGATTTACAATAGGCTTTACAGCGAAAGCATACCATGCGATTGTTTGAGGACAGAGTCCCACATCAACATATTTTTCAACCAGCACAGGCTTCATAAAATCCCAAATAGCAATTAAATAATCACTTACCTTTTGAAAATCTTCCTCTGTTTGCAATCCAAACGGTCCCAGCTACAACATGCATGGTCATTTTGTTAGATAAAATGTTTCTTTATATCCCTGAAAGTCTGTTTAGTTGGCGCCATCGATTTCAGTAATCCACTCGTTCAACATGCAGACAAAGGAATCCAAAAAAGCCTTCGCTAAACTTTGTTAAAACAAGTCAAACTACGTTTCTGTTCCATCCTCAGGTACCCTAAAATGTAATTAAACTAAAATATTTCATATTTTTGAAAGAAGTATGTTCAATCTTCGTGGCGCGCCGACAGAGTGATTTCCAACTGTGACTCCCTGTACTAAAACTCTAAATTCTTCCTCGTTTTGGAAGAAACAAGCCTGAAACCTTGAACAAACCTTGAACAAAGACATCTAGTGGAAGCCATCGGAATTGCAATCTGGGAGCTGGAATTGCATATATAGCTTTCCATTATAAGAGCATGGGATCGTAAAAAAAAAAAGTTCAGGTTGGTTATTCTTTGGATTGTCTCCTACCATATAAATTGTGTTATAGTCTCATAAGTTATGTTAACATTTCTACAAACGTCAAGGTGTTTTCTATCCAATGATACCAATTAAATGCATATCCTGGCTTCTGGGCCTGAGCAACAGGCAGTTTACTTTGGGCAAGTCAGTCAGGCAGGAAGTGGAGAAAAAAATGGACCTAGCCCTAAGAAGTTTTAATGATAATGCATTGAATTTTCCAAAGGTTGCTATTGACACATATCCCATGGTAGTTATTGGGGTAAAATTTGTCTCCACTTTTGTGGATTGGGGAAGATGCCAGAGGATGATGTTAATGAATTTAAGTATAGCCAATTGAAATTTGTGGTCTGAATATTTTATTTCATTTAGGAACCCATCAACACCGCAGGCCTTTTTGGGGTTGGAGGGTTTGCATTTTGTCCTTTGGTTTATTCAATGTAATTGGAGAATCCAGCGGGTTCTGGTAGTCTTTAAAAGCTGATTGTAAGATTTGTAACTGATCTTGTATATGTTTTTGCTGTTTTTCTTTGTTTTAGAGCCAAAAGGATTGGAAACGTGGCTTATCCATAGATCTCTGTTTTGGATAGATAACTCTTCGTGCTCTTGTTTGTTTAGCGTGTTCCAATTTTCCCAGAAGTGGTTCGATTCTATGGATTCTTCAATTACATTGAGCAGATTTCTGACCTGCTGTTCCTTCTTTTTCCGTAGGGTATTTCTTTATAGTTTTAGTGATTGACCATACTGAAGGCATCATACTGGGTCTCTATTTTTTGGGTTGGATAGGTTTCTCAATTTCTTTCTTAGGTTTTTGCATTCTTCATCAAACCATTTGTCATTGTTTTTAAATGTCTTATGTTGTCTGCTTGACATTTGTAGATTTGATAGGGAAGCTGAAAGGTTAAACATACTGTGTAGGCTTTCTACTGCCAAGTTTACACCTTCACAATTACGGTGAAATGTTTTGTCCAGGAAGTTGTCTAAAAGGGATTGAATTTGTTGTTGCCTAATTGTTTTTTGGTAGATTTCTAAACTACTTTCCTTCCATCTATAGCATTTCTTAATAATGTGCAGTTTCTTTGGCTTTCATGCCTCATGATTGGGTATTGCTCTGTTCAAGTAGACTGTGATTTTGCTGTGACCTGATAGGGGTGTTAGTGGGCTGACTGAACGCTCTGAAAGACTCTGGGTTGAGGTCAGTGATAAAGTCATCAACAGTACTACTACCAAAGGATGAGCTGTAGGTGTACCTACCGTAGGAGTTTCCTCGAAGACTACCATTGAACAGACACAGTGTGCGACAGAGCTGCAGGAGTTGTAACCCATTTTTGTTGGTTGTTTTGTCATAGTTAGGGGTGGCAGGTAGCCTAGTGGTTAAAGTGTTGGACTAGTAACCAAAAGGTTGCAAGATCGAAACCCTGAGCTGACAAGGTAAAAATGCGTTGTTCTTCCCCTGAACAAGGCAGTTAACCCACTGTTCCTAGGCCGTCATTGAAAATAAGAATTTGTTCTTTACTGACTTGCCTAGAGGTAATAAAGGTAAAAAAAATGTTTTAATAGTTGTGTCGAGGGGGGCATATTTGGGAGGGAATACTGTCACCTCCAGGTAGGTGTTTGTTTGCTGTGTGCTGAGAGTGTCAGGTTCTTGTCCAGTTCTGGCATTTAGGTCACCACAGACTAGTACATGTCCCTGGGCCTGGAAATGGTTGATCTCCCCCTCTAGGATGGAGAAGCTGTCATCGTTAAAGTATGTGGATTTTATAATCCGGCGCCGACAAAGATGTCCGCCTCGCTTCGCGGTCTCAGGACACTATGCAGTGTTTAGTTTATTTATGTATTATTTAATTCCTTTACACTTGTGTGTATAAGGTAGTTGTTGTGCAATTGTTAGATTACTTGTTAGACATTACTGCATGGTCGGAACTAGAAGCACAAGCATTTCGCTACACTCGCATTAGCATCTGCTAACCATGTGTATGTGACAAATAAAATGTGATTTGATTTGATTTATTGGGGGGATATAGGTATTGCACATGAGGAAATTTGTCTTTGTTGAGATCATTTCCTTTTACATTTCTAGCCAGATGTAAAATGTTCCTGTTTAGACTAATTTAATAGATTGGGTTAGGTCTGCTCTATACCAAATTATCATACTACTACTAACTCTCTGTAGCCTAGAGGGCAACCAGTGGGTCCGTCTCCTCTATACCATGTTTCTTGTAGGATGACAATGTCTGAATTTACAAATTCTTTGAAGCAGTCTCAGTTCCTGCTCTTTAGACTGTTAGGTTCTAATTTTTCAGAGTAAATAACTCACAGACACTAGAGAAGCTTAACCAAGTTTTAATTCGTCCCAAAGGGTCGTTACAGCTGTAATTCAGACAAAGAAATGGCTTCCCACGTGGTGGTATTCATACCCCACTTTGGGTGGAGTCTCCTCATCTCTTAACATATCATCATTCTTGCTAAGCAGGTGATATGAGCCTTCAACGGTTTCTCCCCTTATCAGTACTGTCACATGCAATTGTTTTCCCTGCACTCACCCCCCCCCCCCCCCCCCCCAAGCTTAATTATGGCACCACTCATGTCTCTTATGTTAATAATGTTCCTATACTTCTGAGTATAACAATGTTCAAAGTTTACCCCAGAATCCAACAAGACCAAAGGCAGGATGAGATAGTGAAAGTTTTGTGTTCCATAGTGTCTAGTGTTGTTTTCAAGGGGTATAGGACTGGAACATTACAGTAGGTGCGAGCAGAGCATGTTGAGCATCTGATACGTACCTCAGGATGTGGCTTGGGGTGGTGTATTAGTGGGGTTTGGGCCTGTTGCTCTGCTCACGGCCTGGCATATGTGCAACTGTCTCTCTCTCTCTCTCTGTTTCTCTCTCTCATACACACACACACACACACAGACACACAGACACATACCTCCTGTATTCCCTTTTTACCCACAACTGTGTGACCGTGCACGACTAAAACACCATCATCATGATCACAGACATCGATGAAGCCTATAGGGAGGAGGTCCGAGACCTGGCAGTATGGTGCCAAGACAACAACCACTCCCTCAATGTCAGCAAGGCGAAGGAGCTGATCACGGACTACAGGCAACGGAGGGGTGAGCACGCCCCTATCCACATCAATGGGGCTGTAGTGGAGCGGGTCCTGAGCTTAATGTTCCTCTGTGTCTACATCACTAAGGAATTAACAAGGTACACACCCCCACAGTTGTGAAGAGGGTACGACAGCACCTCTTCCCCCTCATCAGGCTGAAAAGATTTGTCATGGTCCCTCAGATCCTCAAAAAGTTCAACCGCTGTAACGTTGAGAGCATCTTGACTGGCTGCATTACCGTTTGGTACAGAAGCTGCAAGGCACCCGTCGCTACAAGGCGCTACAGAGAGTGCTGAGTATGGCCCAGTACGTCACTAGATCTGAGCTCCCTGCCATTCAGGATCAAGCTGTGTCAGAGGGAGAAAATAAATTGCACCATGGTGAAGCCGGAGGACAGCTAGCTTCCTTCCTCCTCTGCGTACATTGTCTTCAATACAAAACCTAAGAGGCTTATGGTTCTCACCCCCTTCCATAGACTTACACAGTAATTATGACAACTTCCAGGGGACATCCTCCAACCTATCAGAGCTCTTGCAGCATGAACTGACATATTGTCGACCCAATCAAAGGAAATGAGAATGAATCTAGTACTGAAAGCATAGGCTACAGCTAGCTAACACTGCATTGCATAAAATGTGGTGACTAGTTTACTGAAAGATAGAGGAAGACAATAGTAGAACTGTTTTGAACAAACACATTTTTTCCCAAATTAAGAAGATGAAGAAGAAGGAGGAGGAGGAGAGAGAGCTATATTTTGTAATATATTTTTTCACTTTCACTTTCCCTTACTTAGCCTGCTACCATTGAATGAAGCTAGCTAGTTCAGCCTACTCAAACACCAGGGATGCGATGTTAGCTAGCTGGCTATGGCTATCCAACACTGGAACACTTGCAAGTCAAGGTAAGCTTGAATTTGTCCAATAGAAACTATTGTTCGCAACTGTTGGACTAATGATTACACTCTAGGTCAGCTAGATGCAGGCAAGAGTGTGCAAGGCGGTATTGAATGTGTCACTGTCTGTCACCTTGATTACTCAAAATGCTCTCGAACCTGTGCAACTATGTTGTATACTTTCATTCATAGGCTAGGTTGTAGTAAATGATGGGTACAGGGAAAATTCGAGCATCATGTAGTAACCTAAACCTATCAATGTTACATTGAACTGGATTAATGGAATGTGAATGACAGTCATCCAATATGCTGTAAACAAAACAAAATCAAATCAAATCACATGGTTAGCAGATGTTAATGTGAGTGTAGTGAAATGCTTGTGCTTCCAGTTCTGCAATAATATCTAACAAGTAATCAAACAATTCCCCAAAAACGACCAAAAACACACAAATCTAAAGGGGTGAATGAGAATATGTACATGTACGTATATGGATGAGCGATGGCCGAGCGGCATAGGCAAGGTGCAATAGATGGTATAAAATACAGTGTGATATGAGTAATGTAAGATATGTAAACACTATTAAAGTGGAATTATTTAGAGTGAATTGAATAAAGTGACTAGTGATCCATTTATTAACGTAGCCAGTGATTGGGTCTCAATGCAGCCTCTCTGAGTTAGTGATTGCTGTTTAGCAGTCTGATGGCCTTGAGATAGAAGCTGTTTTTCAGTCTCTCGGTCCCAGCTTTGATGCACCTGTACTGTCCTTGCCTTCTGGATGGTAGCGATGTGAACAGGCAGTGTCTCGGGTGGTGGATGTCCTTGATGATCTTTTGGCCTTCCTGTGTCATCGGGTGCTGTAGGTGTCATGGAGGGCAGGTAGTTTGCCCCCGGTGATGCGTTGTGCAGACCGCACCACCCTCTGGAGAGCCTTGCGGTTGAGGGCGGTGCAGTTGCTGTACCATGCTGTGATACAGCCCGACAGGATGCTCTAGATTGTGCATCTGTAAAAGTTTGTCAGGGTTTTGGGTGAAATAAGGCCATGTCCATAAAAAATGTTATCCTCCAACTCTTAAATGGAATCGACCACCACTGGCCAAGCCATAGACTGTTCTCTCTGTTACTGCACTGCAAGCGGGACCCTGAACAGCTTCTACGCCCTAAGACTGGTAAACAAGACTGCTACAGAGCTTATCAAATGGTTACCCGGACTACCTGCACATAAACCACATAACCCACACACACATAACATGCGCACACATTCATACTGACGCCACACACACACACACACGCACACACACACACACACACTACTACTACTACTACCTCGTACCCCTGCAGATCGACTCGGTACTGGTACTCCCTGTATATAGCCATTTTATTTTTTACGCATTATTGTTATTCATTATTCACTGTGTATTCCTTGTGTCACAATTTTCTGCATTGTAGGAAAAGGACCTGTAAGTAAGCATTTCACTGTTAGTCTACACCTGTTGTTTACAAAGCATGTGGCAAATACGATTTTAATATTTAGACATGTTGATAAATAGTGTTGTTCAACATATAAAAGGTCCCACCAAGGTGAGTAGCTCTCTGTTTTCAATGTTTGGTAGACATTTTCCAATAAGGCGGCTAGCTTCGGCCCTGTAGGGCCATTAGGGTTTCTTCATGTGCGATTGCTGTAGACTGTTCCCCACAGTATGTGCCTGCGCTTGTGATTTGCTATCATAGTCTGAGTCCAATTGCCAGACAGAGAGAGACACCATCAGAGGCCCATTAATATGATAATTGGAGAGGCAATTACATTGGAAGGAACCTGGCTGTTTCCTGTTCCCTTTATGGCAAAATAAATAATGTGAATCTCGATGTGAAATTACTCTGCTTCTTATAATGGGCAGGAACAAATAAGGGAAATGGAGTTCAGGATACCACTATCGTCCAGGACTGGGCCTCATTTATCAAAGGTGCATAAATGTATTACTAAATTCTGGCATAAGTGGAGATTGTAGCGCCATACTATTAGTGCGCTGGTGAACGAGTGCTACACACCCGCCTGGAAAACACCTTCCATCCACCTTTTACGGTAACAAAAATGCCCTCATTTGCTGTATCATTTGGAAATGTTGGAACTGGGCCATGTCAGTTTCTAAAAGAAAGCCCAATAGTACATTTGATCACATTTGTGGGTTGTGGGCAGGATGTTTCAAACTAAAAATGCATGCCGCTTAAATCGACTGCCAACACTGGCCTACCAAATCTGTATAATCGGTTGTCTATTTGAACTATTTAAAAGTCAATTCTTCAGCCCACACTTCTAAATATGAAATATGATTGTGTTTCGATCTCCTGTCTTGGTATAGCCTCTGAGATTATATAGGCTACAGTATGTCACGCTCCTATCTCACAGCAATACTGTAGGCTACCTGTACTGTGTAGGCTACTGGTTTATTTACTTGCCAGCGTGCTTGGCTATTGAATGAGTGATGGACAAATGGTAGGCTATTATTTGTTGTGTAGCAGGAATAAACCAGTCAAGTCAAAGAAACATATTAGGCTACGTGCATGCTGCTAAACGATCCAAATTCCTTACCAACGGCAGATGCGTCTGTTTTCATGTTTTTATTAGCTTACCGTGATTATAATTGCTGTGCGTCACACACCTCCATTTCCCCCAGAATAACAGAATTTGCTTGTAATTCTTCAACCACTAGAAGTTGTGCTTAGACATGGTCTGAGCTGTGCATGGAGATAGGCACACTTTCCCGTGAAATTCAAAATGGAGAAATACCAACCTTTGAGGGAAACTGGCACACGCAAGGTCAAGGCCTCATGTCCACCAGATGTATTAAACTCTTTGTGTTCCGGAGTTGTCGGGGATGCCACACTAGGCTGCAGTGTGTTCTGTCTACCGCGTGGTTCAATATTTTCAACTCGTGCATTACTTTACCCTGCTGTGGTACAAACGGAAGTACACACACAGACTAGTTGAAAAGTGAGGCACATGTGCATCATGTAAGGAAAATGTGGGCTAGACATCTGGTAAAATAAAAATAATATGCATCTGCTGGACGTCGGGCATTAGAGTATTTTTGTCCACAAACATCTTTGATACATTTACGTTTGAGGCCCCTGGCTTTTGCCCTGTGGTGCCGAACGTCAGAATTCTGAATGTCTTTCTGACATCCATTTCACCCTCTGAGGACTGGTGACATTAGCAACACACCCACAACCTTATACACACACAAACACACTTTGGTGCCATAATGGAGTAATTATCATTTCTTTCAGATCAGCTCTGTGTGCAATTTGCATTTTTAATTAGCTGCTGCTTTCCAAGAGCTTTGAAGCATGAAGCGAGCCATACACCAGAAACACACACACACACACGATTAGTCAGTGTATGGAACAGATATGATTTGCATATTTGAGCAGCTCCATGTTGCATGCATTGTGACATTACCAAAAAATAACCTTTGCTATGATGATGCTTGATTTCATGAATCTGTGCATTATGATGTCATAACAACCCTTCAGTAGCCAGGACACAAGTTCCACAATGATGTCACAATGTCCCAATTGTTGCATTGTAATGTTCAGATTCTGGATTTCAGTATTCATCACAATGTCAGAACAACCATATATATATATATATATATATATATTTTAAATACAGTTTACTATGGAATACTATAGTACTTACTATAGAGTTCTGTGGTAAACTGTAGTATACTGTAGAATACTATAGTAATTATTATTATTATTCAACTTTTATGGCACTTTGCATTACAAAAATAATTTCAAAGCGCATGAAAAAGGGAGACAACCAAGAATCAAATAAAACAGATACTTTAATGATAAGAGTAGGTCTGGACTCCAAGTTGAAAGATTTGAATGTTTCAAGCCTCCAACAGATGGAGCTATAGTCAATAGGGCTTGAGCAGAGGGAGGCCAACAGGGAGAGACGAGCCAATACAGGGGGAGATGAGCCTCTCCATCGGCGTCCCCGCCATCTGACTGCGACTTCTCCGTAGCCGTGGACTCTGGTCTTGTAGAATGAGATAAATTTAGTTTTTGAGCTGTTCACTCACTCAGCATTATGATGAAAGCCTGCTCAGAACTTCGGAGGATACCTCCAGACCGATGTCAGCTCGCCATGCATTGTAGTCCTCCTCATTTAGTTCAGGAGACTGTAGAAACAAAAAAAAAATAAGGCTGATGTATTCAAATCAAAATACACTCGCTAGCTAGCTTGATAGCATCACTAGCTAGCTATCTTTAGAAAGCTGATTTGCCATTAATTCACTGGAATTAAACCAGACCAGATCTATACACATTTGGCTATTCAAAACCAAAAAGAAAGTAAAAAGATTCTTACAAAAAACATGTACAAGTGATTAAATATTTACAAAATATACAGGAACTCTCTGCCTGGGAAACCTCACGCACTATATACTACACTGTATACGCACTGGATACTACACACCAGTGGCGGTCAGTGTCCCCTCTTAAAACTTCTTCGGGATCGGTGTCCCGTCCACGGGACAGTTGTGCTAACGTATGCTAATGCAATTAAACATTTCCCAGGACATAGACATACCTGATGTTGGCAGAAAGCTTACATTTTTGTTAAACTGCACTGCCCAAAAATGCCCAATTGGTTTATTAATACATTTTCAAGTTCATAACTGCGCTTTCACTGTAATAGCTACTGAAAATTGGACAGCGCAGTTAGATTAACAAGAATGTAAGCTTTGTGCCAATATCAGATGTGTCTATGTCCTGGGAAATGTTCTTGTTACGTACAACCTCATGCTAATCGCATTAGCCTACATTAGGGCAACCGTCCCACGGGGGACCCACCGATCCTGAAAAGAGGTTTTAAGATGAGGGAGGACGATTCATTTTCTTCATGAGCATGGCCTTATTTCTATTACAGCATATTGGATGACTGTCATTCATATTCTATTCACCCAGTTCATTGTAACAGCGATAGGTTTAGGCTACTACATGATACTCTAATTTTCTGTATACCCATAATGAGGTTGCTACAACCTAGCCTATACATTAAAGTTTACAACTTAGGTGATCACAATTTGAGGTGACAAACAGTGACACATGGACAGACAGTGAGACATTCAATACCGCCTTGCATGCTCTTGCCTGCATCTAGCTGATATAGGGTGCAATTTCAAGGGTTTCAATTGAGACCTAGACAACCAGTTGAGGGGAGTTTCTTACTAATTAGTGACCTTATTTCACCAAAGCACAAGGGAGGAGCGAAAATCCGCACTCACTCAGCCCTCCGCGGAATGAGTTTGACACGTGATTTACAGTATTGTCACACCCAGATCTGTTTCACCTGTCTTTGTGACTGTCTCCACCCTCTTCCAGGTGTCGCCTATCTTCCCCACTATCCCCTGTGTATTTATACCTGTGTTCTCTGTTTGTCTGTTGCCAGTTTGTTTTGTTCATTCATACCTACCAGTGTTTTCCCCCTTGCTCCTGTCCGGTCTATAGTGCCTGTTTTCTCATTTTCCCGGGTTTTGACATTTCTGCCTGCCCTGACCCTGAGCCTGCCTACTGTCCCATACATTTGCCTCACAACTCTGGATTACTGACCTCTGCCTGCCCTGACCCTGAGCCTGCCTGCCCGTGTTCGATTTAATAAACTTTTGTTACTTCGACATTGTCTGCACCTGCGTCTTACCTTCAAACGTGTTAGCATAGCATTTTTTTTATGTGGGTGAGTGCCATCACTATTGAGCATTGTGATGTCTCAATAACAGCTTTGACAGCTAGTGTTGGTACTGAGATTTTATACCTGCTCACAACAGTTTTTGGTGCATTTGCATTCTATATCGAAAAAAGTTTCTAGCCCCTAGCATATAAGTCTTGTGAGAGGACTACACACACGCACGCGCACACATATACACACACACACACACACACACACACACACACACACAGCCTGCGAGTAGGCTGCAGGGGAAATCACAGAAGCATGAAATTATTCTCTTATCATGTCATCTGTCTGAATATATATTTCCCCCTCAACTTGCAGTAGCAGGTAGGTGTGAGTGTGTGTGTGCTCACTGTGACGCATGTGTTTGTTGATTCAAACATGCGCTCTGTCCATCTGTCTCTCACACTAGACAGAGCGTGAATTATACCGTGACATTCAGGGGGAGGGTTTTTTCTTCCCACAGCACCTCCTATTAAATGTGTTTATGAGCCTAGCGGTATAAAGACATGTAATTTAACGTTAAAACATTTGATTACCTTCTACTGTGGCACGAACATTAACAGTCATGATGCTTTCATCTGATTGTCAAACAAATCACTTCAAAAACGAGTCTACCTGCGCGCTCCAAAAATAGTTCCAGCATCCGTCCCAGCCATTTGATAAATGGAAAGAGGTATGTTACAAAACATCAAGTGTCGTGACATTCAGCGATTGCCATTAGGTCTACACTCTTGTAGCCTGAATTAACTGATTGCATCTTGCTGACAAAGGGACCTTTTTTGTAGAAAGAGAAACCGGGACACCTGAAAAGGGGTTGAAATATAGGACTGTCCCTCAATGAAAAGTGCAGCCACATGGGGAGAAAAATGGTTTTAACAATGAGACAGACGGGTGTTCGTTTCATTTGGAATAAGGTTATTCTTTCATATTTACCACTGTAGCAGTACAAATAGCATTTTAAACAAATAGGAGAATGGTTAAATGAACCTATACCATGCCTTTCAGGCTCCAGTATTCATGTGAAATTATCCTAAAAGCTAGGGGTCATCCCTTTCTGTGGACCTGCCTCTCTCATGCTTACTGTTAGCTTGACAATGCATCTTTTGTTTCTTTGCAACAAGACTGATATTATCCTTTCCTACCCTTTGCACACGTATTGACACAGAACACACACACACACACACAGACGGTTAAGGAGCATGGCAGTAAGTGGTGGTATCCCCAAGGGAGCATTTAGTATCAGCTGCCTCATTAAGGACCAAAGTGCGTGTGTGTGTGTGTGTGTATGTGCAGCTGATCTTTGAAAGGCTGTGGAGACACACATAAATCATCTAATGTGCCTCTGTCTAGCTCCTCAACCCTGTCTTGAGCTGAACCTGCTGCAAACTGACAGCGCTTCACATGACTCACCTGGGGCTTTACCTCTCAGTCAAACAGAGTGACGAGAAGACTATTTTTTTAATGTAAATCTAAAGGCACATAATATTGAAATTCCACTATTTTATTTTATGCAGAATGATTTGAGTTCTGCATCTGTGGTTGGTAAATTACCTGACCTGTCACTCAAATGTGTTTACCTTCTCCAATTTGAAAGTGGCATTTATCTGTAGGCTACTATATGCCATAGATTAAGCTACCCTACAGATAAACTCCACTGCCCTGGGCTGGTGCATGTGCACATATTTTCCGGTAAGGGTCAGTTGAGTTAATTTGAAGGTATGAGTTCTGTTGCCCATGAGGTGTGATGATGGCGACAGGCGTACCTGTGAACATCACACTCGCTCCCAAGATCGAGCCCCACTCTCCTCTTGAAGACATTGCACGCTTCCTGACCTAATACCAAGCCAGCAATTTCTGCGAAGGTGACTTGTATTGTAGAATTTTGAATAAATAGTTATTTGAACGTACTCTGCCGGTTGTCCTCATCCCGTTGGAAATGTGAGACAAAATGTCCACAGGAAAGTAAACTGAATGTTCAAACTGCTGGTAGGCCTAGGCTGCTGGCTAGCAGACATTAAAACATGCCACTGTATTTATACTAGGGTGTAGCAATTAAGCGGATTCCGTTGCAAAACGTTTCAATTGTTGCCAAACGTTATTTGCAACAGAAATCATTTACCTTTTACTTTAGGAACCAACGTGGAAGCAAACAGAGCAAACGGAACAAAAAGGTGAGGGACCCACCTGAATTTGTCCAATGGAAACGTTTTCCATTTGGAGTAAACCGTTTTCGTTACAAAACGTTTTCCGTTTGGAGTAAACCGTTTCCGTTACAAAACGTTTTCCATTTGTAGTAAACCGTTTCCGTTACAAAACGTTTTCCATTTGGAGTAAACCGTTTCCGTTACAAAACGTTTTCCATTTGGAGTAAACCGTTTCCGTTACAAAACGTTTTCCATTTGTAGTAAACCGTTTCCGTTACAAAACGTTTTCCATTTGGAGTAAACCGTTTCCGTTACAAAACGTTTTCCATTTGGAGTAAACCGTTTCCGTTACAAAACGTTTTCCATTTGGAGTAAACCGTTTCCGTTACAAAACGTTTTCCATTTGTAGTAAACCGTTTCCGTTACAAAACGTTTTCCATTTGGAGTAAACCGTTTCCGTTACAAAACGTTTTCCGTTTGGAGTAAACCGTTTCCGTTACAAAACGTTTTGCAACAGGCAAAACATTTTTTCAACGGAATCAGACTAATTAATACACTAACTAATACACCACTGGTGTTAAACATGTGTAGGCTAGACTGTAGCTATTAAGTCTTACTCCCCATTTCCTAGTGCTAGCTGTTTCATTTAATGACATTTCTCATATTCAAGATGTAGAATAATTTTATTGAGAAAGTCCTGTAAATATTATGTGATGTTATGAAGCTTCTACTTTAAAGTCTTCAGCTTATAAATGAGGTTTATGTGCACCCCTGCTTGTTGAGGCAATGGTTTTGCCCAGGGAGTGGCTCAATGTTTTTCTAGGCCTACCTGGCTTTGCCCCAGACCAGAAATAACCTTTGCAGGTGTGGTAACCAGTAACAGAAGAAGATATGATGAAATTAAACCCAACCCCGACTCTGGTCCACACCCACCAAAATGTAAACCTGGTCAATCCCTCCATTCCATCACCCCTGTCGTAATTGATAACTTTCACCAAAATACCTTTAACAACGACAGCAAAATAACACAAGAGATCATGCAATGCAAACCTAATATTTTATTGTCAAAACTGATTCATCTGAGGAGGAGGGATCCTTGTATTTACAAAAGACATCCCATCACTGAACAGGCACCTCACTCCCAGGCCTGAGGACACTTTCGCTGGGTCACAATTATCATGCCGTCTAGCCCAGCAGAGGAGGGATGGACACCCACAGGAGAGGCTGACGAAAGAAGTCATCATCAAAGAGCTCGTCACCTCAATCCCAGTTGAAGACATCAGCACAGAGCTGGGAAAAGAAAAACAGGATTATCAGCAGTCAAACACAACTCCCCACCACTTTCATAAGAATCCACCTTTCCAAAGCAGGACACTCCATCAAACTTCTCCACGAAGGCTTCCACAGAGTGGAAAAGGCAAACTCACCTCCCGCAGTCCAGCAATGTTTTAAAGTTTAACCACATCTCCACCCAGTGAAAAAACCAGTTGAGGTGTCTGTGATTTGGGGAGAGCCATCACCATAAAAGACAAAGACGCCAAATGTGCTAATTGTAGAGGAGGGCCTTCCTCAGCCTCAAGGAGCTGCCCCACCTACATAGCCCTCACCACCACCACCACAAACCAACCCAGAACATCAAACATTCACAGCTCCCAGCCTCTCAGAGGAACCAACAACCTCACTCACCTACAGGAGGAGCTGAAACATCTGCTCATGTGAGGAAATCGATTTGAAAATATCTGGAGAGTGAGGACGTTTATCAAATAATTGCTGGGTAACAATTAAGTAACTTACTGTGATTGTTTGAAATTAAAGTGGTTAAAAAGAAACAAAAATTGCGTCTTAGCAAAGAGCAATTTTCAAGCAATAATTTTGCTAGGACTATCTGGGAGTGGTCTGAGTGGGGAGGGCAAAACTGAAAACTAGATGTGATTTGCATTGAGGTTTGGAACTCTCTTTCTTACTGGTCTATTAATTAATTTACCACCTAGAGATGTCACCACCCACTGGGCATAGACTCCAATTCAATGTATATTACGCGTTTGTGATTCAACCAGTGTGTGCACAGTGGGCGTGAACACCAAAACTCCATCCTACCAAAACAGAAAGAATTTTCAAGAGGCCTTTTCACACAGGTCTTACACTTGAAGGGCATTATCCTCACCTTCAAAATTTCACAGTATTATTCCAACCTCATAGTCTGGAAATATCCACTCAGTGGCCAGTTTATTAGGTGCACCACCCCATTCACTAAAATGGTTCGCTCCCACAGACAGGTAGTCATCTGGCCGCGGCTTGCTATTTAAAGCAGGCAGGCAGGCATCGAGGCATTCAGTTACTTTTTGATTGAACGTTAGAACAGGCAAAACAAGTGACCTAAGCAACTTTGAGTGTGGTATAATCATTGGGTGCCAGGTTCCGCCGGTTCCAGTATCTCAGAAGTCTCTGGTGCTTTTCAAGCACGAAAGTGTCCAGAGTTTATTGAGAATGGAGCGACAAACAAACAACATCCAGTTGGCGGCAGTCCAGTGGGCAAAAACAGCTCGTTGATGAGAGGTTGAAGGAGAATGATAAGAATCAAGCAAGCTAACAGTGGTCTGCGGAACGACATCGTGGAATGCACAACTCGTCGGTCCTTGCCACGGATGGGCTTATTGCAGTAGACGACCACACCGGGTTCCACTCCTATCAGCTAAAAACAAGAAGAAGAGGCTGCAGTGGGCAAGCAATCACCAACTCTGGAGAATTAAGGAGTGGAAAAACAAGTCCTTGTTCCTGTTGCGTCATGCTGATGGCAGAGTCAAGATTTGGTGTGAGCAACATGACTACATGGCCCCATCCTGCCTGGTATCAACGGTACAGGCTGGTGGTGGTGGTGTAATGGTGTGGAGAGTGTTTTCCTGGCACATGTTAGGTCCCTTGAGACCAATTGAGCAACGTTTCCATGCCCTGAAAAATTCAGGCTGTTCTGGAGGCAAAGAGGGGTCTGACCCAGTACTAGATAAGCTAGCACTGAGTGTATATAATAACACAGGAAAATCTCATTTTGGACTGCACTGGGCCTTTAAACAAACCAACTTTTAAACCCTTTAATACCAGTTTTTCCATCTACTTTTAATCCACCCCAAGTCTCTTACCGTGTTTTGGCTGTGGATCCAACTTTTCTCTGACCTTTTACATTTCATTTTTTCATCGTCATCTTTTTTCAAACATTGGCTAAGCAGCAGACAGGCTGTACTGGCTACACGCTTCGGCTGCCCAGAGTTGGAACAGCTGCTCTAGCGAATTTCAATCATGTACTGACTATGAAATCATGGGGTGCTCAACAACTCAGGCTATGATATGGTAGCATAATTATACCTATTACAGACAGAAGGTTTTAGACTACATCCTAAACTAGCCTACAAAATATATTTATTTTTGGAATGTTCCTTCAAATAGACGCAAGGTTTTTATTTCGGCTGTTCAGAAATATGAGGCTGAGACGATCATCATGGCAATCAAATTGGTTGAGGGTTCGCAAGAGGGTGAGTAAAGAGAGAAACGTGAAGAGAGGGGGAGATTGAGCAAAAGATACGTAAGAAATTCACTGAGGAGCCTCCACTGGCCAAAATCTTGGATTGTAAAAAACTGACAGGTTGTGCCGAAGAAGTAAGAGAGTGTCACGACTTCCGCCGAAGTCGGGTCCTCTCTTTGTTCGGGTGGCGCTCGGCGCTCGGCCGGTCTTCTAGCCATCGTCGATCCACTTTTCATTTTCCATTTGTTTTGTCTTGTTTGTTCCACACACCTGGTTTCAATTCCCTCATTTACGTGTTGTGTATTTAACCCTCTGTTCCCCCCATGTCTTTGTGTAGGATTGTTTATTGTAGTGCTTGTGCACGTTCCCCGTGAGCACACGGCGGGTTATTTTATCTTGTTGTTCTGGATGCCTTTGGTTTTTCTTAATAAATCTCCGGTTATTACCCAGTTCTGCTCTCCTGCGCCTGACTTCTCTGCCGCCAATTACGCACCCCGCTACAGAGAGACCCCAAAAAAACACCTCTTGAGGACTACGCTGCTAAATTTGTCAAAGTTCAGCTGGTTCTGCTGGTCTGAATGCTGTGACTGTGTCTGTGACGAATTATGCTAGGCTTGACACAGACAGATCAGCTGCTGCTGCAATCGAGGTCGGGAGAGAACTGAAAAAGATGTGGTCTACAGCTGCCAGTTAATATTTTGGCTGTATATCGCATGAAATAGTAGGCCAATTAACACTCAATTAGGGTAGGGGGGAACACATATGACAATCGTCAATCTTTTGAACTGATGCGAAGCCAGGACACTTCACTTGAAACTAACCTCAACTAGAAATAATAGTTTTTACTCTCTCTCTCACTTTCATGTAGGCTTTTTTTTGCTTTGATTACATCAGAAGCTTTATTTTCCTGTGTGCACTGTTATTCATCTGTGTTGCTTTTTACAGATGGGAAAACTCACGTTATTTGTTGAATATTAGGAGTACAGTAATACTTACTAGGATTAGTAGCACAGACAACTCACCTGCTGCCTCCTCAGAGTCAAGTGCAGTGGAAGTAGGAAAAAAACAGAGAGACACACTGATATTTTGGCTCAATATTATATACAGTGCCTTTGGGAAGTATTCAGACCCTTGGACTTTTTCCACATTTTGTTACCTTACAGCCTTATTCTAAACTAGATTTTTGTTTAAATGTCCTCATCAATCTACGCACAATACCACACAATGACAAAGAAAAACAGGTTTTAAGACATTTTTGCAAATTTATAAACAATTGAAATATCACATTCAGACCCTTTACTTAGTGCTTTGCCGACGCATCTTTGGCATCGATTACAGTCTCTGTCAGGTTGGATGGGGAGCGTTGCAGCACAGCTATTTTTAGGTCTCTCCAGAGATGTTAGATCGGGTTCAAGTTCGGGCTCTGGCTGGGCCACTCAAGCACATTCAGAGGCTTGTCCCGAAGCCACTTCTGCGTTGTCTTGGCTGTGTGCTTAAGGTCGTTGTCCTGTTGGAAGGTGAACCTTAGCCCCAGTTTGAGATCCTGAGTTCTCTGGAGCAGGTTTTCATTAAATATATATCTGTACACTGCTCAGTTCATCTTTGCCTCGATCCTGACTAGTCTCCCAGTCCCTACCGCTAAAAAGCATCCCCACAGCATGATGCTGCCACCACCATGCTTCACCGTAGAGTTGGTGCCAGGTTTGCTCCAGACGTAATGCTTGGCATTCAGGAGAGATAGTTCAATCTTGGTTTCATCAGACCAAAGAATCTTGTGCCTTTTACTGAGGAGTGGCTTCCTTCTGGCCACTCTACCATAAAGGCCTGATTGGTGTAGTGCTGCAGAGATGGTGGTCCTTCTGGAAGGTTCTCACGTCTCCACAAAGGAACTCTAGAGCTCTGTCAGAGTGACCATCAGGTTCTTGGTCACCTCCCTGACCAAGGCCCTTCTCTCAGTCTTGTTGGTTCCAAACTTCTTCCATATAAGAATTATGCAGGGCACTGTGTTTTTGAGAACTTTCAATGCTGCAGAAATTGTTACGTACCCTTCCCCAGATCTGTGCCTCGACACAATCCTGTCTCGGAGGTCTACGGACAATTCCTTCGACCTCATGGCTTAGTTTTTGCTCTGACGTGCACTGTCAACTGTGGGGCCTTATGGAGACAGGTGTGTGCCTTTTGAAATTATGTCCAATCAATTGAATGTACCACAGGTGGACTCCAATGAAGTTGTAGAAACATCTCAAGGATGATCAATGGAAACAGGATGCACCTGAGCTCAATTTCGAGTCTAATAGCAAAGGGTTTGAATACTTATGTAAGTAAGGTATTTCTGTTATTTATTTTAAATTTGCCTAAAATTCTAAAAACCTGTTTTCGCTTTGTCATTGTGGGATATTGTGTGTAGATTCCTGAGGATTTTTATTTTATTTAATCCATTTTAGAATAAAGCTGTAATGTAACAAAATGTGGAAAAAGTAAAGTGGTCTGAATACTTTCTGAAGGCACTGTATGTAATAGTAATTAATCCTTGGGATAGAGGGGAACATGTATGACAGCCAGGCACTAATTTGCACTCTAAGTGGTTTGGCTTTTATAAGGTATCATGAGCCAATGGTCATCTATTAGGTACAGTGCCTTGCGAAAGTATTCGGCCCCCTTGAACTTTGCGACCTTTTGCCACATTTCAGGCTTCAAACATAAAGATATAAAACTGTATTTTTTTGTGAAGAATCAACAACAAGTGGGACACAATCATGAAGTGGAACGACATTTATTGGATATTTCAAACTTTTTTAACAAATCAAAAACTGAAAAATTGGGCGTGCAAAATTATTCAGCCCCCTTAAGTTAATACTTTGTAGCGCCACCTTTTGCTGCGATTACAGCTGTAAGTCGCTTGGGGTATGTCTCTATCAGTTTTGCACATCAAGAGACTGACATTTTTTCCCATTCCTCCTTGCAAAACAGCTCGAGCTCAGTGAGGTTGGATGGAGAGCATTTGTGAACAGCAGTTTTCAGTTCTTTCCACAGATTCTCGATTGGATTCAGGTCTGGACTTTGACTTGGCCATTCTAACACCTGGATATGTTTGTTTTTGAACCATTCCATTGTAGATTTTGCTTTATGTTTTGGATCATTGTCTTGTTGGAAGACAAATCTCCGTCCCAGTCTCAGGTCTTTTGCAGACTCCATCAGGTTTTCTTCCAGAATAGTCCTGTATTTGGCTCCATCAATCTTCCCATCAATTTTAACCATCTTCCCTGTCCCTGCTGAAGAAAAGCAGGCCCAAACCATGATGCTGCCACCACCATGTTTGACAGTGGGTATGGTGTGTTCAGGGTGATGAGCTGTGTTGCTTTTACGCCAAACATAACGTTTTGCATTGTTGCCAAAAAGTTCAATTTTGGTTTCATCTGACCAGAGCACCTTCTTCCACATGTTTGGTGTGTCTCCCAGGTGGCTTGTGGCAAACTTTAAACAACACTTTTTATGGATATCTTTAAGAAATGGCTTTCTTCTTGCCACTCTTCCATAAAGGCCAGATTTGTGCAATATACGACTGATTGTTGTCCTATGGACAGAGTCTCCCACCTCAGCTGTAGATCTCTGCAGTTCATCCAGAGTGATCATGGGCCTCTTGGCTGCATCTCTGATCAGTCTTCTCCTTGTATGAGCTGAAAGTTTAGAGGGACGGCCAGGTCTTGGTAGATTTGCAGTGGTCTGATACTTCTTCCATTTCAATATTATCGCTTGCACAGTGCTCCTTGGGATGTTTAAAGCTTGGGAAATCTTTTTGTATCCAAATCCGGCTTTAAACTTCTTCACAACAGTATCTCGGACCTGCCTGGTGTGTTCCTTGTTCTTCATGATGCTCTCTGCGCTTTTGACGGACCTCTGAGACTATCACAGTGCAGGTGCATTTATACGGAGACTTGATTACACACAGGTGGATTGTATTTATCATCATTAGTCATTTAGGTCAACATTGGATCATTCAGAGATCCTCACTGAACTTCTGGAGAGAGTTTGCTGCACTGAAAGTAAAGGGGCTGAATAATTTTGCACGCCCAATTTTTCCGTTTTTGATTTGTTAAAAAAGTTTGAAATATCCAATAAATGTCGTTCCACTTCATGATTGTGTCCCACTTGTTGTTGATTCTTCACCAAAAAATACAGTTTTATATCTTTATGTTTGAAGCCTGAAATGTGGCAAAAGGTCGCAAAGTTCAAGGGGGCCGAATACTTTCGCAAGGCACTGTAGCCACAAGAAGAAAACAAGGTAGCTTATGATGCCCTGATCTGCCGGGGAGGGGTGGAACCAACCATGACTAAGCAGTTTTTGCTTTTCTTTATAAACCCCTTGCGTTTCTGTATTATTCGGGCTCTCAATGATCACCTACGGCTGGTCGTTGATCAGCTCCATTATTGCAATAATAAATCCATATTAAAGTATGATTGTTTCAAGAAATTAAGTTTCTTCTCCCTTGCTTGATTAGAATTTCCACGACACTTCCCTCTGTTTCAATCTGGGTTCAACGCCATACAGATGACAAACGCTTTGTACGCCGAGATGTCCATGGTGTTGAAGGATATCAGTGGCCAGCGTAGGGTTCTTATTTTGCAGCGGTAGCCAGTCACCATCTTGTCTAAATTGTTCACCCCTCCTTTTGTGGCATTGTAATCCATTATGATTTCTGGATTTTGATGTTCCTGGCCACAGATTCTCACATCCCTATGCAGCGTACTCATGAGTACCACATTTTTGCCTTTCTTTGACACGTAAGACACTAGGGCCATGAACACAAACTTAGAGGAATTGTATTCCGTGTATTCAACAGCTGAGGTGGAAGCTCTGGCTTGTTTTTTCATACTGCTCCTACCATCGTCAGCTTCCTCTTGAGGAGCTCCTGTCCAAGCTTGTGCAAAGTAAAAAAAAGTTATTGCATGTAATGTTGTGCCCACTGAGTCCCTGTGTCATGTCCAGGACAACCCGCATCCATTGGTTCTTCTCAGGGGCTTCTCCATCTGGCTTCCCCATATACACTTGCAAGTTCCACGCATATGATGAAGCAGCATCACAGGCAGCCCAGATCTTGATTCCATATTTTGCGGGTTTAGATGATATGTACTGCCTGAAGGGGCAGCGGCACCTAAATGGCATAAACTACTCATCAACAGTAGCGTTGGGCCCGGTTTGTAAAACACCCACTTGTCCCACTGACCTGATTGCAGGCAGCTTGTCTCTCTGCCGCCGAGCTGGTCTGGTGTCTCGGTTATCGAAGCGGATAATCCTGGAAATAATGGGGAAGTTTTCCAGAGATATTGTTGCACAGAAAAGTTATCTGCCAGTTTCTGCATCCTACAGGGATTCTGTGTATTCCCCATTCAATCTGAAAACACCAGCAAGGATAAGAACCCCAAAGTATGCATGTAAATTAGTTTGGTCCATCTCCTTCCATCTCTCTCCAAAAACAATCCTTCCCTCCAAATGAGTGCAGTCCAGAATGATTTTCTGGATGGTGTCTGGGATGAACAGTTCAAAAGAAGAATTTATGTTCTGAACATGAGTAACCACCATCCGCATCGGCCCTGGTTACATCCTTATCACATTGGCAGCCATGTGGGGTGGCTCATTCCTTGGGCAAGAAAGACCATTAAATGTTACAATTTTTTGACATCCATATTTCTCCTACTACAGGCTGCTGATGAGCTGGTTGCTGGCTGGCTGGTCCTGGGGCTGGCTGCTAACGGGCTGGTCCTGGGGCTGGCTCAGGGTCAATCTCGTCCTCTTCTTCTAGCTCACTGTCAGACTCCGAATTGACAGAGACATAGAAAATTCAGAAAATGATTCATCTTCCAAAGTGGAAGATGCTCCTTCCACGCTTGCTTCTTAAAATTATTTTTAAGGCTCTTTGAGCAGAGATTATTTTTGCTATACTGATTGATTGTGGTGAGGAGCCACACATGCAATGCTATTTTTTTCTTGTGTCCCTCCCTCAATTTGCAACTGGCTGGAGTAGTGTGGGAAAATACTGCATTTTTTTACAATGTATTGAAGTAATGTTTTCGAAATAATGTATTGTAATAACATTGTGCAGGTTCGCGCAAGACATTGTGTAGTTTCACACACTACAAAGGGTAAAGAGTGCGAGAAAAGTGGGAGACAGGCAGACAGGGGGTGAGAAGGACAGGTTCTTGGTGCATGTCCATTGAAACAGCAGGTTCAGGAAGGAGGAAGATAGAGTGAAGGCACACAGCAAACCTTTTTGTTTCATTTTTACTTGTTTTCAACTTCACACACACTTTCCCACACTTTTATTACCCTCGGGTCCAGTGGACCTGAACACCGCATATGTAATATAAATCTGTAAGGGGGTGCACAGTATGCTCTCACTGATAAAGGTGTTCTTTTACCTGTTCTTCACAGAAAATGAGGCAAGGCCAATGAGTCTCAGGTTGAAATAATTATTCATTGTATCATTTTTATTTTAGTAAACATTGAAAATGGGTCCCACAGACCCGAACACCACACAAGGGTTAAGTTACATGTACAAACATTTTTATATACATACAATTAGGGGAGCCTAAAGATAAACGAGTTGATCGAGATATTTAATCAGTTTTTGATAAAGCAGTCAAATTTAAGGTGAGTGTGTAAGTCAATGGTACCTAAATTAGCATTTTCAAAATCATGTCCAAATCATCTAGTTATACAGTAATTGTTGTTGATACCTTAGGAAGATTTGGACATGATATGGCACAACTATGAAAAGAAGGACCTTACATAAAAACCTCATCATAGTGAGGATGTTAATAGTGAGATGCGCAATGCCATTTTCTTTCAATATTTTATTTATTTAAAATAAGATACCTAGACTTTAGCTTTTAGTTTTAAATAACTAAAGAAGTGTAAATTGTAGCCACTTATTTACCTTCATGGTTTGTTTGCTTAAGCATGACCATGAGCCACATAACTTATTTTTACCAAACTTAGCTTTTTTTGTGCCAAACAAATATAAAAAATCACCTGCAAATAAAGCATTTGCAGGCAAAGAAAAACTGTCATTCCTAATGTGATAAGTATCCTAAGCATCAGACAAGATTCGGTAATCTTTGTGAACAGAGTGCATGTCTTTGTACTGGATAATACTGTACTGGATGTACTGGATAGCCTACAACGTGTGTGTGTGTGTGTGTGTGTGTGTGTGTGTGTGTGTGTGTGTGTGTGTGTGTGTGTGTGTGTGTGTGTGTGTGTGTGTGTGTGTGTGTGTGTGTGTGTGTGTGTGTGTGTGTGTGTGTGTGAGAGAGAGGCAGAGGCTAGTGCGCCTACAGTATGTGTTTGACATGGGCAGGAGCAGGCCTGCGAGCCAAGGGCGAGAGAATGTGATGTTCCTTTTTTGATATTACTCCGATTCCCTTTTCGCCAAGTGTACAATTGTAAACTAATAGAAAATCAAAGTGTAAGACTATTGCAAGCATCGCTCCAGATCACTTGATATCCACCGCATGGGGAAGAGAAGAGGGAGAGAGACAGAGATGGATAGAGATCCGACTCAACTCAAAGTAAACTGTCTGTTGTACAGCAGAGCGTGACTGACTCTCCCCCTCCCAGTTTTCCTCTCCCGTTTACACCACCCAAGCCAAACTTGTCCCAACCTTGCATCCTTGCCCACCCAAGCCACCCAAGCCAAGCTTGTCCCAACCTCGCATCCTTGCCCACCCAAGCCACCCAAGCCAAACTTGTCCCAACCTCGCATCCTTGCCCACCCTTCTTCACCCAAGCCAAGCTTGTCCCAACCTCGCATCCTTGCCCACCCTTCTCCACCCAAGCCAAGCTTCTCCCAACCTCCCATCCTTGCCCACCCTCCTCTACTCAAGCCAAGCTTGTCCCAACCTCCCATCCTTGCCCACCCTCCTCCACTCAAGCCAAGCTTGTCCCAACCTCGCATCCTTGCCCGCCCTTCTCCACCCAAGCCAAGCTTGTCCCAACCTCGCATCCTTGCCCGCCCTTCTCCACCCAAGCCAAGCTTGTCCCAACCTCCCATCCTTGCCCACCCTCCTCCACTCAAGCCAAGCTTGTCCCAACCTCCCATCCTTGCCCACCCTTCTCCACTCAAGCCAAGCTTGTCCCAACCGTCCATCCTTGCCCAGCTCTTGAGTAAGGCCGTGCTACTGCCAATGTTTGTCTATGGAGATTGCATGTCTGTGTGCTCGATTTTATACATCTGTCAGCAACGAGTGTGGTTGAAAAAAGCTGAATCCTCTAATTTGAAGTGAGGTCCACATACTTTTGGCCATGTAGTGTATGTTGTGATATGGCTTTTTTTCTGGCTTCCGCAGCGAATTTACGCATGCATCCTTTCCTGGCTGTGGAGGTCATATGCAGGTATATGCCGTTTACCCACTTTTTTTCAGTGTGCATTGAGTATACTCACTTCTTAATCCGCACTGATGTGTATCAAAGTAGTATAGGGAAGGTATATGCCATATCAATGATGTAGTACAATAGAGAAATCATGCACAAGTAGCCTACACAAACACTAATCACGTGAAATATTTGGCAATATGGGTTTGAAAAGTGCGAGTGTGTAACAGTAGCAAAGGCCTATATTTTTCAGCATCACGGGCAAATAATGTGGCTTGGCCGGCACGGGATGTGTCACAAAAGTCAGATCAAAGATTTCAGCACCGGACAGCTCCGCACTCCACTCTGTTCTCTGACTCCTCATAGTCACATTCACAACAAGAGTTATGCATTTATTCCCATGTCTCATGAGTTCTACAGTCGTGGCCAAAAGTTTTGAGAATGACACAAATATGCATTTTCACAGTTTGCTGCTTCAGGGTCTTTAGATATTTTTGTCAGATGTTACTATGGAATACTGAAGTATAATTACAAGCATTTCATAAGTGTCAAAGGCTTTTATTGACAATTACATTAAGTTGATGCAAAGAGTCAATATTTGCAGTGTTGACCCTTCTTTTTCAAGACCACTGCAATCCGCCCTGGCATGCTGTCAATAAACTTCTGGGCCACATCCTGACTGATGCCCATTCTTGCATAATCAATGCTTGGAGTTTGTCAGAATTTGTGGGGTTTTGTTTGTCTACCAGCCTCTTAATGATTAAGGAGTTTCCTGGCCATGAACCCAAAATATCGATGTTTTGTTCCCGGAGCCACTTAGTTATCACTTTTGCCTTATGGCAAGGTGCTCCATCATGCTGGAAAAGCAATTGTTCATCACCAAACTGTTCCTGGATGGTTAGGAGAAGTTGCTCTCGGAGGATGTGTTGGTACCATTCTTTATTCATGACTGTGTTCTTAGGAAAAAGTGTGAGTGAGACCACTCCCTTGGCTGACAAGCAACCCCACACATGAATGGTCTCAGGATGCTTTACTGTTGGCATGACACAGGACTGATGGTAGAGCTCCCCTTGTCTTCTCCGGACAAACTTTTTTTACAGATGCCCCAAACAATCGGAAAGGGGGATTCATCAGAGAAAATTACTTTACCCCAGTCCTCAGCAGTCCAATCCCTGTACCTTTTGCAGAATATCAGTCTGTCCCTGATGTTTTTCCTGGAGAGAAGTGGCTTCTTTGCTGCCCTTCTTGACACCAGGCCATCCTCCAAAAGTCTTTGCCTCACTGTGCGTGCAGATGCAGTCACACCTGCCTGCTGCCATTCATGAGCAAGCTCTGTACTGGTGGTGCCCCAATCCCGCAGCTGAATCAACTTTAGGAGACGGTCCTGGCGCTTTCTGGACTTTCTTGGGCACCCTGAAGCCTTCTTCACAACAATTGAACCGCTCTCCTTGAATTTCTTGATGATCTGATAAATGGTTGATTTAGGTGCAATCTTAATGGCAGCAATATCCTTGCCTGTGAAGCCCTTTTTGTGCAAAGCAATGATGACGGCACGTGTTTCCTTGCAGGTAACCATGGTTGACAGAGGAAGAACAATGATTCCAAGCACCACCCTCCTTTTGAAGCTTCCAGTCTGTTATTCAAACTCAGTCAGCATGACAGAGTGATCCCCAGCCTTGTCCTCGTCAACACTCACACTAGTGTTAACGAGAGAATCACTGAAATGATGTCAGCTGGTCCTTTTGTGGCAGGGCTGAAATGCAGTGGAAATGTTTTTGGGGGATTCAGTTCATTTGCATGGCAAAGAAGGACTTTGCAATTAATTGCAATTCATCTGATCACTCTCCATAACATTCTGGAGTATATGCAAATTGCCATCCTACAAACTGAGGCAGCAGACTTTGTGAAAATTAATATTTGTGTCATTCTCAAAACTTTTAGCCATGACTGTATTTCTGATCAATTTGATGTTATTTTAATTGGGGAAAAAATGTGCTTTTCTTTCAAAAACAAGGACATTTCTAAGTGACCCAAAACTTTTTAACGGTAGTGTGTATATATATATATATATATATATATCCATTGATTCTTGAAGAATATTACTTATAAATGCCCCATAAACTTAGTTCAACTGTTACACTCCACGAGAACCCAAAATGTAAACTTGTTTTTCTCCAATGTTTGTAAATGTAAACAAACACTGTATAGCCTCATAACATGGTTAAAACAATTTCGTTATCATGGATGGTCAGTCCTTGCATCTATAGCTCTGTCTATTAATCTGAGAGTGATTACATTTCTCCAGCCACAACAGTAGAGTTTAGCCTCTTTATTTTGCTTGTCGATAGAAGAGCTTTAGGTACAGTCTATGAGGTTTATGCCCAGCCACACAGCAATTTCTGCCTACACCTCTGATCCTAGGCTTTGTTTGGTTTGGTTACGAGACCATCAAAGTTGACAAAAAACATAGCAGCACCAAGATAGAAGAACAACTCTGGTAGCATATCACCAAGCAAAGAGATCCTATTAAATGATTAGTATTATAATTCCTAATTATGTGTCACCAAGGCAGGTGAGGGGAGAGAGTTGATCCGTTGTCATGGGAATGAGACTGTTTGCTCACCTCATGTTTCATGAACCCCTAAATTTGAAAGCAACACAGTGAGCTAGCTAATGTTGCAAAAAAAAATCAATGAGAGCATAAGATTATTTCATATTGAAATAGCCTATCGGTTGTATAACTTTGTCGGACTGCTCGGTTTGGTAGTCATCGAGAATTGGCAGTCATCGATTATTGGCTACATGAGCCAGCAAAAGCTATTCAGCTACCATTAGCATTAGCTAGCTAGCTACCTAACGTGAGCTAACGAACATTAACTTTAATGGTTGCGCGCATGGTGTGTCAATGTGTCAAATACAGTGCTTGCCATATTGTATCCCTGAAATTACATGCACGTTTTCAAATGAGTGATTGTAGCCCTAAGATGAATCAACTAGGCCTAGCATTATAATTACGATTGTTAGCTTGTGTTGCTAGCTGTTAGTCTAACTGATGTTGCACAGAAGCAGGTAAAACGTGTTTATTTTTGCTCTGTCAAAGACATGTTGAAGCAAGACTTGTTGGGAACATGATTTAATTTCAGAAGAAAATGTGTCTGTGAACAAATAATGAAATAAAACTAGCTAGCTAGATGTTCATCTATTTATTTTGTTTAAACATGCATTTGTGATATATTAAGGGCATATATTTAGCCTGCATTTGATGGTACAGGTGGCTCCTGTACTTTCTGAGACACACACTCTTCAAGGTACCTTATGTAATTAGCCTACTCCATGTGTAAAGATCTGATATGCAGGGTGAAACAAACAACCACTACTGTGCTTTCCATTCTACCCTGACCTGTATTTATGAGTTGGTTTCAGACTGATGACTCCCTTAACTTATTTTGTACCTTTTTGTTCTAGAAACAGTGGAAGCAAACATATTATTGCCACACCCATGTAAGGCTTCACCACAAGACCAGTTCTAACTACATCATTCAACATCCGGCATGGTGTTGAATTCCCATGTGATGCTTAAATGTGTTTTTGTTTTTCAGAAGGAACCTTCCTACACAAGCAGTATCACATCCTGTGAAGGTAGGTAATCAACACTAAGAAAACACACACAAACAATCCTAAGCTATTGCATTTATCATTTATCAGACTGCATATGTAATGTGTTATTCTCTCACTCAGGACTCTCCACCTGTGAGATTGGAAGTGCTCTGTGCAGGAGGTGAGAATAACATTAGTGTTGATTTCGCTGGATCGCCTGTTATCCTCAGCCATGACCTGACAATGAAGGACATTTAGAAACCCCAACAGTTGGTTTCAGCTGTAACAGGTGATGGGAGTATGACAGGAACAGTAGTAGAGCTTAGCCTTGGCTATAGATAGATTGGAACATCTGAACAATCTGTTTTCCACCAATGTTTTTAATATGTTTTTGCATGACTGCTGAAAAAATGTAATTACCTTTGCAGTTCAGTTCAGACCAAGTCCCACATTGCGCTGATTGGAAATGAATCAGCCAGAGATGTAATTTTCCCTGATTAATCGAGGAATCACGATTTCTGGTTTTAAAAAATGAGTGCGGGGGGGGGGGGGGGGGGGGGGGGGGGGGTCTACCTGGATGCACTGTGACTTATGTTCCTCAAGTCTGTGATAGAGAAAGACTTTGTGCTGGCAAAGAAACGGTGTCAGATGAGTAAGCTTGTTTGTCAAATAAGTTCTGTCATACATTGTTTGATTATTTTTGTGCCTTTTGTTTAAGTCTCTCTCATTGTGTAAATCAACCAATCAATCAATATATTTATTAATTAGCCAACCTGTGGACGATTAATGTATCTGTGCTTTGTTGTTCCAGTTCTGATCTATGACCCAGAGAATCCAGAGACCAGACAGTTCATTCCTCTCATCCAGGAGAACCTGCAGAGAGGCAAGTGGCTCAGTCCAACACACACACACACAAAGGTTATTGCGGAAGAAGACTTGGCTGTGTGACAATGGTTGGAGGTTGGATTCAAGTGGTCACACCTCACCTGGTTCTGAAGAGTACAATGTATGCAAGTTTTTGTTCAAGCCCAGCACTGACACACCTAATATAGCTTATCAAAGTGGTAATGAGTAATTGATTAGTTAAATTAGGTGTGTAGTGGATACTCTCAAACATACCCTTGACTTTGTTTTGTTCCTATATAATGTTTCCTCAGAGGAAAAGGAGAAAAGCAGAGATGAGGAAACTGATGATGGTGATGATGGTTCAGACTCCAGTGATGAAGATGACTCAGAGGATTCTGGGAGTGAGGAAGACTCTGTACAGAGCTCAGACAGCTCTTCTTCCCTCTCCTCATCATCAAATTAAGAAGAGGAAAAGAAGCTGGGGAGACATAAACCATGTTCACCCTCTCACCTTACCCCATAGTCTGACAGACAGTCAAAACACCAGGTAGTTACTTTCCCTTTTATATGAATATATAAAAACATAAATGTAGTTCATGTTTTTTTATTTCACATTCTTATATTGTCTTGGTGAGGCAGTCACAGCGCACACATTTTTGTATCTGTTTAATCTTCATGTGCAGTGCCATCAGAAAGTATTCACACCCCTTGACTTTTTCCACATTTTGTTGTGTTACAGCCTGAATTTAAAATGTATTATTGATTTTGTGTCACCGGTCTACACACAATACCCCATAATACCCCAATGTCAAACTGGAGTTATGTTTTTAGACATTATTACAAATGAATTACAAATTAAAATCTGAAATGTCTTTAGTCAATAAGTATTAAACCCCTTTGTTATGGCAAGCTTAAATCAGTTCAGGGATAAAACATTTAAAAAAGTGCTTAAAAAGGTCACATAATAAGTTGCATGGACTCACTCTGTGTGCAATAATAGCGTTTAACGTGATTTTTAAATGACTACATAATCTCTGTATCCCACACATACAATGTAAGGTCAATGGAGAAGTGCATTTCAAAAACAGATTAAACCACAAAGGCCAGGGAGGTTCTGAAATGCCTCGCAAAGAAGGGCATCTATTGGTTGATGGGTAAAAATAAAAAAGGCAGACATTGAATATCCCATTGAGCACTTTGGATGTTGTATCAATACGCCCAGTCACTACAAAGAAACAGCTGTCATTCCTAACTCAGTTGCCGGAGAGGAAGGAAAACGCTCAAGGATTTCACTATGAGGCCAATGGTGACTTTAAAACAGTTACAGTGGATCAACCACATTGTAGTTACTCCACAATACTAACTTAAATGACAGAGTGGAAAGGAAGCCTGTACATGTATGAAAATATTCAAAAACATGCATCCTGTTTGCAATAAGGCACTAAATTAAAACTGTAAAAATTGTGGCGAAGAAATTAACTTTATGTTCTGAATACAAACCGTTATGTTTGGGGCAAATCCAACACAACATATCACTAAGTACCACTCTTCATATTTTCAAGCATGGTGGTGGCTGCATCATGTTATGAGTATGCTTGTCATCAGCAAGGACTAGGGAGTTTTTAGGGATACACGGAAATGGAATAGAGCTAAGCACAGGCAAAAACCTAGAGGAAAACCTGTTTCAGTCTGCTTTCCAACAGACACTGGGAGACAAATTAACCTTTCAGCAGGACAATAACCTCAAAGACAAGACAAAATATTCACTGTAGTTGTTTACCAAGACGACGATAAATTTCATAAATGTTGAATTCAGGCTGTAACACAACATAATGTGAAATAAGTCAAGGAGTATGACTACTTTCTGAAGGCACTGTAAATAACACAATAAAGTTCACTGTCCTAATATCTGTGTCTTTCCGGCTTCTTCAACACAAAAAGGTTAATTTCGCAGTAACTACTCCTGTACAAAGTCGAAACTTGTTCTTTAGATTTCTGCAAGTAGAACCGGAATCATTAAAACAATCACATCCCACGCAGTATGGACCGGCAGCAATGTATTTTGGGTCTTTTCTTTGGTCCTGACGTCTTCTGACCCTGCTGTCTTTTTTTGGTCCAGACCAGCCTTGATTTTGGTGCGGTGCGGACCAACATAGACGTCTATGTTTGGTTCAGATTTGGTCTGGACCGGCCTTGATTTGGCCCAAACATAGATGTCTATGTTTGTTTCAGATTTAGTATTTAGTATTTTATGAGGATCCCCATTAGCTGTTGCCAAGACAGAAGCTACTCTTCCTGGGGTCCAAACATAAATAAATATTACCAGACATTGTGCATCAATTGGCCTTGATTTCAACGTCCACAGACGTCCGGCCCGGACCTGCATATATTCAGCCCAAACATATGTAACGGGTGTGAAACGGCTAGCTTAGTTAGCGGTGCGTGCTAAATAGCGTTTCAATCGGTGACGTCTCTTGCTCTGAGACCTTGAAGTAGTGGTTCCCCTTGCTCTTTGTGGAGCGATGGGTAACGATGCTTCGAGGGTGACTGTTGTTGATGTGTGCAGAGGGTCCCTGGTTCGCGCCCGGGTATGGGCGAGGGGACGGTCTAAAGTTATACTGTTACACATAGATGTCTATAATTGGTTCAAATTCGGTCCAGTCCAGACCGACCTTGATTTGGCCCAAACATAGACAACGATGATTGGTTCCGAATTGGTCCGGTTGGACAGCACTGTACAGTAGATCACAGGAGAGCATGGTAAACAAAGGTAAAGACAAATATAGTACAGCACAGTATAGTACAGTATAATATACTGTATTGTACCCTCCTTTACTCTAATGTACTCTCTATTGTACTGAACTGTACTGTACTCTACTGAATTAAACTATACTGTACTGTACTCTACTAAATTAAATACTGCTGTACTGTACTATACTCTACTGTACTGTGCTCTATTGTACTGAACTGTGCAGTACTGTACTGTGCGGTTCAAACTTGTGAAACAGAGCCTTCTAAGCAGAGTTGCAAAGAGAAAAAGCCATACCTCAGACTGGCCAATAAAAAGAAAAGATTAAGATGGACAAAAGAACACGGACACTGGACAGGGGGACTCTGCCTAGAAGGGCAGCATCCCGGAGTCGCCTCTTCACTGTTGATGTTGAGACGGGTGTTTTTCGGGTACTATTTAATGAAGCTGCCAGTTCAGGACTTATTCTGTTTTTCAAACTAGACACTCTAATGTACTTGTCCTCTTGTTCCGCTGTGCACCGGGGCCTCCCACTCCTCTTTCTATTCTGGTTAGAGACAGTTTGCGCTGGAATAGTACACAGCATTGTATGAGATCTTCAGTTTCTTGGCAATTTCTCACATGGAATAGCCTTCATTTCTCAGAACAAGAATAGACTGATGAGTTTCAGAAGAATGTTTTGTGTTTCTGGCCATTTTCAGCCTGTAATTGAACCCACAAATGCTAATGCTCCAGATACTCAACTAGTCTAAAGAAGGCCAGTTGTATTGCTTCATTAATCAGGACAACAGTTTTCAGCTCTGCTAACATAATTGCAAAAGTGTTTTCTAATGATCAATTAGCCTTTTAAAATGATAAATTTGGATTAGCTAACACAACGTGCTATTGGAACATAGGAATGATGGTAGCTGATAATGGGCCTCTGTACGCCTATGTAGATATATTGTATAGTCATATATATTGCAATTATTTTGTCACTATTTATTACTATTTATTGTCTTACCTCCCTTATCCTACCTCATTTGCACACACTATATATAGACTTTTCTATTGCATTATTGGTGGTATGCTTGTTTATTCCATGTGTAACTCTGTGTTGTTGTTTGTGTCGCACTGCTTTGCTTTATCTTGGCCAGGTTGCAGTTGTAAATGAGAACTTGTCAACTGGCCTACCTGGTTAAATAAAGGTGAAATAAAACCTATTTTTATTTAAAATATATAACATGAACAATGTCTACACTGTATTTCTGATCAATTTGATGTTATTTTAATGGACCAAAAAAATGAGCTTTTCTTTAAAAAACAAGGACATTTCTAAGTGACCCCAAACTTTTGAACGGTAGTGCAATTCAATCCATTTTAGAACAAGGCTGTAACGTAACAAAATGAGGAAAAAGGGAATGGTGTCTCAATACTTTCCGAATGCAATGTCTATAAAGGTCTGTTCTGACAGGGTGAAGAGAGAACAAGTGGAAAGGAAGAGAACATCCAAAAAGAAGGGGTGCGGTGAAAGAGGAAAGAGAGAGTGAAAGCAGGGGCATTAGGCAGTGGAGTGGACTGTGGAGAGAACACTTCCCATTGGAGCCCTGCTGCTTGGGATAATGGGGTTGACAGGTCAATTCCCTAAACTTCCTCAGGTGTGTATACCATGCTAATCTTTTTCTTGTTTTACTATTCAGCCTATAGGCTAGGGGGTATAGGATATGTATTTGGACATGTTCCAAACAATATGTTGTTCAGCACAGCATAGGCAAGAGATTACATGGTTTTCACCATTTTGGAAATAAATTCCATCAACGCTGCCTGACCACAGAGATCTGTGAACGCAGTCGAGGCGCCCCCTCGTGTCTAGAGTCGTCATATCAGTCTAGCGTCGCAATCCACAAAACTAAATCTGGACAACAGCACAGAAGAAAATGAATAGGCTAGCACTTGTCCATTTCTCTGTGATAACATTTCATCGATATGCCTAGCCTTCTGAGCAAAACGGAGTCCATCCAAAGTCCATATCTGGTAGGCTACTAGTGTTGGCCAACACAATTTTGTCACATGTTTCTTTTGATTGACAGGTGCCAGTGACGCAAATAAAACCTCCGTTGTTATTTTTGGTCGTGTTGAACATCACCTAGGTTAGTAAGTAGGCTATTGAGGACTTGATTGCAATCAAACTTCCTAAGAGTGACACTTCGTGATTGGGGATCGTAATGGAGCTATGCATTTCTCATGACAATCAAACCTGCTGAAATAAAGTATCCCACTCACAGAAAAGGCGACACGTCAGTGGTCGTGAAGAAGCTTAATTTCGTGCCAGAGGGAGGTAATGCTATGACTCACGTGTGCGTGCGTTAAAGTGGATAAATAGGCGATTCAGGCGCTCATAAATAATAAAAAAATGACACATTCTTGAGGGAAAAAAGGTCATTCGCACGCTGCTGGATTGAATTTTTCGTACTCCATTGGTATTCCGGTGTCGTTGGCTTTGGACTGTCTTGCGTCTCAGAACGTTGGGTGGATAGAGAACTGTAATTCGGTTCTTTGGTGATAGTTTTTGGACACGACAACCTGTGCACCCGCAGACGGTAAGGTAGCCTATAGTCTCATAGCGCGAGCGCTCTCACGTTTCCGAACAGCCTATATTGTAGTATTGATTTATTTTCCCATAATATAACCGTGAGTTTTTGTTTTTGAATGCTGCACAGCGCTCAACAACTGCTACATTGTTGCGATGCTCATTCTTATTGGAGTCGAAAAAAGGATGAGATTGGTTTAGAAAAGCATAAATATTTTTGCAAAAGACCTGTCGCTTGAATGTTCAGATTTCCATATCTCTCTCGTTCAAAAGTTTGTAATTAAGAAACAATTAACATGTTTTGAGCAATGGTAGGCTATTGTTATTTATAGTCTATATGAGTAGCACGATTCCATCATTAGCCTAACTATTCCTTATTAACAATGACATTGACTGATGCTGGCTTCGCCGTGGTTATTCAAAGATCATCATAATTAAAAATCGATATTGCTATCCATTTTCCAACGGATTTCAGTAGGCTGCCCAATCAATTATATATTTTTCTTACTAAACCAATAATTATGGACAAAATGTGTCAAATAATTCCATTGCACATCATTGTGGTAGGGTTTTTCGTTTAGCATATTCCTCATTATGAATAGGTTTGTTAAGGATGATTTGTTTGTGGATTAGACATAGGCCTGTTTATTTGCTTTATTATTGAAGGCACGAAAATCCTTTGTTTTCGTGCTCTTTGATCTAATTAAGTAGACTGAACGGTCTGGTGCTCATCGCTTAGCTCGAGCGCCCAAGACTGATGGCTCTGAGATGGGGATGATTTCGCTTTAACGACCCATAAAAACTTCACTAGGGACAGTTTTTTTTCGTTCGTGTTTATAGGCTAAGGTTAGAATAGCGTAGCCTTAAATTTCTGTCAGATTTGCCGACTTTATTTGGGTCCAGTATTGAATGCCCGCGATGTTAACGTCCGAATGCATTTCTGCATTTGACAGACGGACCCACGCGCCTGGGTAGGCCTACGTGTGTGGCGTGAGACAAATCTTCTCAAACCGATCACCACTGATTTATCTCCCTTCGATCGGCAAATGCGAGCCATAAAAAATAAATTATTCCCGTCAAAGAGGCAGATAATACAACAAATGATGCATCATCCTCTTCGTATATGGTCACTGCACGGTTAATTAAAGCTCAATTTCATTGGTCAAATTCAGCTAATGTTGCCTATTTTAGGCTATGTAAATAGACAAACTTTCAAACATGAATGCGGTTATTTCTTTGTTTAATATTAGCCATCTATCTTAACACTGGGCCATTTGTTTTCAGCAACCGATTGGTTATTTTCGTTGATAATCTGATAAGAGTCCCGGAGCGCACGGGAATAACGGAGGATTGATGGCCACGTCTGAACCGACAGCCGCTGGCGGGGACCAGGACCCCAACTCCGCCAATTTACGACCTTCATCCACAAGTAGGTCTCTCTTTCTTCTCATTCTTCTCTCTCCCTCTCCCTACCTCACTCCCTCTCTGCCTGATAAAAACGAGTCTCACTCTGGCTATTTACCGTGTGGGCGACGTCGTTAATCATTCCGGTTAAAAACAGAGCTATCACAACTGCCTGCCGCTGTCTAACGGATCAGCGGCGCGCACTGAGAAACGGACCTCCTGTAATTGCCTCATAGAGCGTCGTTATGTCTTCAGCGCAGGGCATCGGGAAGGAATTATTTTTGGAATAGAAATCACAATTATTTGGAATAAGCCTATCGAATTTCCTTAGGTTATGCCTTTTTTTTATTTGGCCTATCAAATAATGTTTAAAATATTCTCGATTTTAAAATAGGCCTAATAACCTAAACACTAAATGTAGGCCTATGCTACTATTTATTGGCAAAAGATATATTCTGAATTTTAGCATTCAAATTCGTGATACATTTTTTTAAATAATTTAAATCATTTATCCCCTCTTAATCTATCCAATGTGTGGTCCTGCATCACTGAGAGCTGTTACCAGCGCAATTACGCAGGGAAATGGCTGGTAATTGCAGGCACTCCGTTGCTCGTGATTACGGCTTGCTTTCGTTTTCAATGACATTGGCGAAGTGTACGCGGAGGAGGGATGTCAATGTAATAGAGACCCGCTTCGATAATTTTACCATCGAACACTGAAAGAAGAGGGCATTTAGTAGTTATTACTGAAATTAGCCTTTTAGTCTACCCACTGACAGTTACATTTTAGTTAAGAAAAATCCCCAAACCCGCTTCTCTTTAGACCTAGGCCAAGTCATTTTTGTTTGAGAAAAATGGAAGCATAGGCCTTGTTAATCAGCCTGAAATTTCAGCCATTAAAACCATTGGCATAATATGGAAAATTGACTTCATTTGATAGGCAATTTGACAGAGGAAGAATGTGTTTGACAGGTTTTACAGAATGCATAATCGTTTCAAAAAGCCTGTGATGTTGTTTATACTCTGCCTGTCTCTCTGCTGCTACTGTTGATTGTTGCCATTATCTCGCTGCCACGCTCTGTCTCGCATACATACCTGAGGCGGCCGGTGGTTCCTGTGTGCGAGTGTGTCTCGGGCAGCGCTTACCTTGTGCTCTGAGGGACACCTCGAGACGTTCTATCCGGGTCTTAAATCCTAGACAAATAACACCACCATAAGGCTCATATACATAGAGATGTGCCTTGTTGCCGTCCCATTGCTTGACTCTGTGTGCTTGTGTTTTTTGTGTGGCTATGATGCCATTTTCCATCTGTATGTTCATGCAATATCAAAATACGTAGCCTATAGGTTGTTTCCCCTATGCTGCAGTAGTTCTCCCTATACTGCCTGGTGTGTGCGCGTGTGTGTGTGTGTGTGCGTGTGTGTCCAAACGGCCAGCCAGACATCACCATCTCGCGCCAATCAAAATAGTGTTTCACCCAATTAATTTCTGCTCTCCTTCGCGAGCTAATTTCACGGGTGTTTATTTAAAACGTCCCCTTTGCCGGGTGCGTGCCAGTGTGGGCCTCTAATGGCCCATTTGGTTTGGACTGTGTGGATTCGGAACAATTTGAATGTTCAGGAATAGGTTAATAATCGCACTGATCTAAGGTCAGCGCTGCTTTGTTTCCCCCCAATGGGGTTTGAGAAGGGGTGGCGTGAGCTCTAGAGGATGCTGCTGCTTCTTCTGCATGTGAGTCTGCTTCATGCTTCTTCACTCCGTTGTGCCATACACTGCCACCATACGATTTATAAAAACGAATCCACTGTCACCCAAATCACACTATTCATTATTCCAGAATCGAATTTTCAAACGTTCTCCCCAAACATTCTGTTTTAGACTATGACGCGTGGATGCAAGGATGCACGCGGAAACTGGGGATGAAGATCTGTGGTAAGTTTTAGACCCATGAACCATCAACAACGGCAATCTAATTTGATTCACTGCAATAGCCTACGAGAAACGTTGTCATTTGACTTTGTAGGCATATGAAGCCTCATAGGCCCATCTCCATACCCAGCATAATGATGCTATAATATGCTAATATTAGGGCAAGGCCGTCGCTGACTGTCACTCCACATTCTCATCTCCTAAAGGTCAGTTGGCAATTAGCTTTAGGCCAAGCACGGCGCGCCGGGGTTCCCGCCCCGACCCCGCGAGGCACCCCATGTCCCTTCCTATCCATATCTCTGCAGTTGGCAAAGGATAGGATACAGGCCTACACTACAGCAAGTAACAATCCGCCTCAGAAATGTAGAAAATGCCTAAACATTGAATATTTGTCGAGATAGAGCTGTCCAATAGGTTTTTAATGCAGAATTAGCTGCTAACATGGTGTATGCATAAACTAGGGCTATATACTAAATAATACATGTTCTAATTCCAGTTTTGTATTTTATTATCAACGCCTTATTATTTTTCTAAACATTAATTTCCTCGCCTTTCCGTTTGGAGGTGGTATGGATTTGGGTATCTTTATGCAAAACGTATTTTTTTATATACCTTATAAAATGAGATGTGATGACGTCGATGAGATGACGTGGGAGGGCGTGGGTTTGGTAAAATCTGGGAGGTTCCATAAAGCCTCTGTTATGTTAGCCAATCCAGCTAAAACAAGGTGAAACGATTGAATCCAGTATTTTTCCAACAGGAATCTTAGATTACCTTTTTTTCCTGGACCCTGTATATTCAATCTTTTTTCGATTACGTCTAGGATTGGTTTGACGTCATCACACATTGAGAAAAATATATTTTCTTTAAGAAATCCTTCCTACTTTCATTGATTTCTTTCCAACATGTTTTGGTGGCAGGGTTTTGATAATGTCAAGTTAACATTTAATTGCAAAAGTATGCATTGTCCTACCATTGGTTCAATCAAAAAACAAAGAAAAGGATGTCATTAGCCTAAGAATAAATGGGTTTTAGCTCGAGAGTTACGATGCAGAACTATAATTCGTACCGAGGGCCCACATAATTAGGTAACCTGCCCCGTAATGAGGACGCCCCCTGCCGGATAAAATCAACACAATTTAACCTCCCTTATAACCCTGCAAATAACATTAATAACGAAATTATTTACTGCAATATACGAGGAAACATGTTTATTCAATAAACTAACTGATTCATTTTATAGAGGACATTGCTTAGGCCTTATGAGTAATTTTCACATTTCTGTTCATTATGCACCAGGCCCAATAATTTACCCTCGTTTCTATAATATCCCCTTTGGGCTGATAAGGAATCGTTTTGTGCTCGGGGTTGAAATCATTTTTTTTTTTTTTTTTGTGGGAAGGAGAAAACTGAAAAATCCCTTTGTGACAACAGCCATCATAAAATTGTGCCGAGTTGTTATATGTTGGCCTATGTCAGTGTTGGATTTACAGGCCGTTATAGTCGTCAGCTCCTTTCAGTAAAGATACGGGTCCTGTGGATGAGAGGGAAGATTAACGAGAACCAACCAGCAGTTGTCGAGGCTGCTGGTCTTGTAAAATAATCAGTTCCAATCTGCCATTCAAGATTAGGTGAGTACATTTAAATGAAAGGATCTCTGAAGGTTTCAGAGAGCCTTGTCTGTTAGATATTGAGAGTCTTGTCTGTTCGATAATGCAAAACCTTTTAACATCCGATGTTGATAGAATAATTTACTTAAAACTGTATGACGTGAAAATAGATGTTTAAATCCTTCCATAATGACATTTTCTGATGGTAGTCTGCAATAGGTTTTTCTCTAAAATCAATGGGCTATTAATACACACGGACTTTAGTAAAACATAAACTAGCCTATCCAGAGCCCGTTAAATGTATCGCATCCGTCATTAACCCCAGTCTGATTCGAATGGGTTGGCTTAAATGCGGAGACACATTTTGGTAGAATCAATTCAGTTGTTCAAATAACTAGGTATCCCCTTTCCCTTCCATATTGTCTCCTCTACACAAACATTTTTGGCTGCCTTTAAGATTTGCTCTATCATATTTTGTTAACATTACACGAACAATTCATGTTTTATGGCGGAATATAATTGTTTCTTGTAGAATTTACTGATTTAACTCGGTGGAACTTGATTTGCACCAGATTCATTCATGTAGAAATTAACTGAGGAAATGTTGCTTGGTCAAAGAGTTTGTCTTTTTAGGGGGCAGAGCTCATTAGATGAATCGTCAGCATGCTTTTACATTTACATTTAGGTAATTTGGCAGACGCTTTTAATCGAGAGCGACTTCACGACTCCACATGTTAAAACTAAAAGGTTTATGTAACCGTAACTGATTATGTCATTGTAGTTAAACGGGTCTGTAGGTTAGTTCAATTGACAGGCTGCAGGCTCAGGAACTGGCAAAGAACTTCATGGTTGAGTAAGGAGCGGATGGGAGCACAAAGCTCCCTACTGACCTCTTCACTGTACCATTGTTATTTGGAAATAAAACGTTGTAATGTATTGGCGTTTTTTATTTCATTTAGTAGTTATGACAAATGCAACCAAAAAAAGAGCTAGAGCTGACACAATTGATTCATAATGTGTTTCCATTAGGTGTAACTACGTCCGAAAGAATGTGTTTCCATTAGGTGTAACTACTGTCCAAAAGAATGTGTTTCTATTTGGTGTAACTACTGTCTGAAATAACAGATTTCCAATAGGTGTAACTACTGTCTGAAATAACCTGTTTCCATGAGGTGTAACTACTGTCCAAAACAACCTGCTTCCACGAGGTGTGACTACTGTCCAAAATAACCTGTTTCCGTTAGGTGTAAATACTGTCCAAAATAACCTGTTTCCATTAGGTTTGACAATTGTCCAAAATAACCTGTTTCCATTAGGTGTAACTACTGTCCAAAATAGCCTGCTTCCAATAGATGTAACTACTGTCTAAAACAACCTGCTTCCATTAGGTGTGACTACTGTCCAAAATAACCTGTTTCCATTATGTTTGACAATTGTCCAAAATAACCTGTTTCCATTAGGTGTAACTACTGTCCAGACGAATATGTTTAATTAGGTGTGACTACTGTCCAGAAGAATGTGTTTCCATTAGGTGTAACTACTGTCCAAAATAGTCTGCTTCCATTAGGTGTACCTACCATCCAAAATAACATGTTTTTGTTAGGTGTAACTACTGTCCTAAATAACCTGTTTCCATTAGGTGTAACAATTGTCCAAAATAACCTGTTTCCATTAGGTGCAACTACTGTCCAAAATAGCCTGCTTCCATTAGGTGTAACTACTATCCAAAAAAACTGCTTCCATTAGGGGTGATTGGTGGCCAAAATAATCTGCTTCCATTAGGTGTAACTACTACCCAAAATAACCTGTTTCCATTAGGTGTAACTACTGTCCAAAATAACCTGTTTCCATTAGGTGTGACTACTGTCCAAAATAACCTGTTTCCATTAGGTGTGACTACTGTCCAAAGCAACCTGCTTCCATTAGCTGTAACTACTGTCCAAAACAACCTGCTTCCATTAGGTGTGAATACTGTCCAAAATAATCAGCTTCCATTACGTGTAACTACTGTCCAAAAGAATGTGTTTCCATTAGGTGTAACTACTGTCCAAAACAACCTGCTTCCATTAGGTTTGACTACTGTCCAAAATAACCTGTTTCCATTAGGTGTAACTACTATCCAAAATAACCTGTTTCCATTAGGTGTAACTACTGTCCCAAATAACCTGCTTCCAATGGGTGTAACAATTGTCAAAAATAACCTGCTTCCATTAGGTGTGACTACTGTCCAAAATAACCTGTTTCCATTAGGTTTGACAACTGCCCAAAATAACCTGTTTCCATTAAGTGTAAATACTGTCCATAAGAACCTGTTTCCATTAGGTGTACCTACTGTCCAAAATAGCCTACTTCCATTAGGTGTAACTACTGTACAAAACAACCTGCTTCCATTAGGTGTGACTACTGTCCAAAATAACATGCTTCCATTAGGTGTAACAATTGTACAAAAAAACTGTTTCCATTAGGTGTATCTACTGTTCAAAATAACCTGTTTCCATTAGGTGCAACTACTGTCCAAAATAGCCTGCTTCCATTAGGTGTAACTACTATCCAAAAAAACTGCTTCCATTAGGGGTGATTGGTGGCCAAAATAATCTGCTTCCATTAGGTGTAACTACTACCCAAAATAACCTGTTTCCATTAGGTGTAACTACTGTCCAAAATAACCTGTTTCCATTAGGTGTGACTACTGTCCAAAGCAACCTGCTTCCATTAGCTGTAACTACTGTCCAAAACAACCTGCTTCCATTAGGTGTGAATACTGTCCAAAATAATCAGCTTCCATTACGTGTAACTACTGTCCAAAATAATGTGTTTCCATTAGGTGTAACTACTGTCCAAAACAACCTGCTTCCATTAGGTTTGACTACTGTCCAAAATAACCTGTTTCCATTAGCTGTAACTACTGTCCAAAACAACCTGCTTCCATTAGGTGTGAATACTGTCCAAAATAATCAGCTTCCATTACGTGTAACTACTGTCCAAAATAATGTGTTTCCATTAGGTGTAACTACTGTCCAAAACAACCTGCTTCCATTAGGTTTGACTACTGTCCAAAATAACCTGTTTCCATTAGCTGTAACTACTGTCCAAAACAACCTGCTTCCATTAGGTGTGAATACTGTCCAAAATAATCAGCTTCCATTACGTGTACCTACTGTCCAAAATAATGTGTTTCCATTAGGTGTAACTACTGTACAAAACAACCTGCTTACATTAGGTGTGACTACTGTCCAAAATAACATGCTTCCATTAGGTGTAACAATTGTACAAAAAAACTGTTTCCATTAGGTGTATCTACTGTTCAAAATAACCTGTTTCCATTAGGTGTAACTACCGTCCAAAATATCCTGATTCCATTAGGCGTGACTCCTGTCCCAAATAACCTGTTTCAATTAGGTTTGACAATAGTCAAGAAATAACCTGTTTCCATTAGGTATGCCTACTGTCCACAATAACATGTTTCCATTAGGTGTGACTACAGTCCAAAATAGCCTGCTTCCATTAAGTGTAACAACTGTCCAAAACAACCTGCTTCCATTAGGTGTGACTACTGTCAAAAATATCCAGTTTCCATTAGGTGTACCTACTGTCCAAAATAACATGTTTCCATTAAGTGTATCTACTTTTCAAAATAACCTGTTTCCATTAGGTTTGACAATAGTCCAACATAACCTGTTTCCATTCAGTTTGACAAATGTCCAAAGTAATCTTTTTCCATTTGGAGTAAATACTGTCCAAAACAACCTGCTTCCATTAGGTGTACCTACTGTCCAAAATAGCCTGCTTCCATTAGGTTTGACAATTGTCAAAAATAACCTGTTTCCATTAGGTGTAAATACTGTCCATAAGAACCTGTTTCCATTAGGTGTACCCACTATCCAAAACGACATGCTTCCATTAGGTGTAACAATTGTCCAACAAAACCTGTTTCCATTAGGTGTAACTACTGTCAAAAATAACCTGTTTCCATTAGGTGTAAATACCATCCATAAGAACCCGTTTCTATTAGGTGTACCGACTATCCAAAATGACCTGCTTCCATTAGGTGTAACAATTGTCCAACAAAACCTGGTTCCATTAGGTGTAACTACTGTCCAAAATAACCTGTTTCTGTTTGGTGTAACTACTGTCCAAAAAAAACTTTTTATAGCATGGCTGGGTTTATGGGTTGATGTCACTGTGCAGAGTCTGGCAGGGCACCCATGCAAGCACACACACACACACTCACATACACAGACACACACAGGCAACCCTCATCCATACATTGATCCATAACCCTCCTGCTGTATGGGGATTACCACCCGGGTATATAAGCATTGTCTGAGAGAGGACACCACAAAGACCCGTGTTGCATTTGTAACTGATAACAAGGATAGATAAAACTCAGGTCTTTGAATAAAAGTCATTATCAAGTTATTTATCTAGCGATGTTGGGCAGTGGTAACCAAGCGTGTTCCCCCACTCATGCTGCTCCGCGCAACACCATAGGGTTCCTGCAGAAGAATAACAGTCTAGGGGAGGAAGGCCGGCTCGCAGGCTCGCTCTCAGAACGCCAGAAGAACCTGTTCTCCTGTGTCAACAGCGACCGGGATGCGCGCTTCTGCCGCACTGAGACCGATTTCTCCAACATGTTTGCGAGAGGTAAGCGAAGTTTATTCTTGCCAGACATTCAATATAGGCCTACTCTTTTTTTAATCTTTCACTTTCTAGACATGTAGTGAACGCTGGTCTAGACCTACAATGTTGCTAGTTTGTTATAGCCGTTACAGGCCCCCTTATCTATGAGGGAATCCAGTCTCTACATACATTTGTTTTCATTTTGTAAATGCTTTCCCCCTAATTCTTCTAGATTTACTCCCCGCCAAAAATGGAGAAGAGGCCACTATGCAGTTCTTATTGGAACTTGTGGACATCCTCACCAACTACGTCAGGAAGTCGTTTGACCGTTCCACCAAGGTTCTGGACTTCCACCATCCGCATCAGCTGCTCGAGGGCATGGAGGGCTTCAACCTCGAGCTCTCTGACCAGCCAGAGTCCCTTGAGCAGATCCTTGTGGACTGCAGGGACACGCTCAAGTACGGCGTGCGAACAGGTACGTACTGTACAACATAGACCACTAAACTAGCCACAACATAATTACGTGAAAGATGTTACAAGTTTTAGACCAGATGTTTGCTTTTCATGCTTTTGGGACAGTTTTTGTGTGTATAACTTTTTTTATTCTTTTTTATTTCTTATAAAAGCAGTTATCTCTCACCCAGCCAGGCAGACTAAAAGCTTTTCATTGGAAAAAGCCTTAACTTATAAAGCTAATTAAGATAGGCTGTTGTTTCTCTCCTTCGTTAATTGGAAATTAGATTAGAAACAAAAGACGGTAAATTCTGCTCTTTTAAGCTACATTCCAATCCAAAACAAACAAGATTGCTGTAAGCTTAAATGGTTAGGTTATATGAAACTAAACCAACCTATATAGTAGGACTATGGCCTATAATATTTTTTATATTGTATAGGCTATCTGGAAGTGTTTAATAATGCACTGTTATATTGAACATATTGCATGTCATGTTTTTCACAGTAATTAGTGCATTGGGCTACAATATGTTTTTTTATCTTTGTCATGGTCATCTGCTCGTGTTCACATCACATGAGCAAAATGGAATTCTACACAAAACCATAAGCTGTTCCCTCGATAGGCTACAACCAATCACAATGACGGGTTATTATTCCCCTGGTAATTCCGTTGACAACCTCTTCTCCGTCTCTCTTCTTATTAAACCAAGTACCGCCGGCAGGGATGCAAGCCCGCATGTGCTTTTTACAAGCCGTTAGGAACAACAACAGTCAAGCTGTCCCTTGGGTTTTCCTTCCTACAGACCTTTAGCTTAATTCATTTATCATTTACACACACAAAGTGATGATAGCTAAGAAAAAAATGGTCTGTGTTAATTAGCCTACCTCAGTTGATTCCCATGCCTTCATTCCACGGACTCTCTGTCCACGGTGCTGCACTATGCCAACAGAGTGGGAGCAAATCCGCTTCGCCTTTCATATCTCCAATATGTCATTCAGTCAGTCCGTCTAGGGGGCTACATGACATACAGTTGAAGTTGGAAGTTTACATACACCTTAGCCAAATACATTTAAACTCAGTTTTTCACAATTCTGACATTTGGTCCTAGTAAAAATTCCCTATCTTAGGTCAGTTAGGATCACCACTGTATTTTAAGAATGTGAAATGTCAGAATAATTGTAGAGAGAATTATTTATTTCAGCTTTTATTTCTTCCATCACATTCCCAGTGGGTCAGAAGTTTACGTACACTCAATTAGTATTTGGTAGCATTGCCTTCAAATTGTTTAACTTGGGTCAAACATTTCAGGTAGCCTTCCACAAGCTTTCCACAATAAGTTGGGTGAATTTTGGCCCATTCCTCTTGACAGAGCTGGTGTAACTGAGTCAGGTTTGTAGGCCTCCTTGCTCGCACACGCTTTTTCAGTTCTGCCCACACATTTTCTATAGGATTGAGGTCAGGGCTTTGTAATGGCCACTCCAATACCTTGACTTTGTTGTTCTTAAGCCATTTTGCCACAACTTTGGAAGTATGCTTGGGGTCATTGAGACCAAGCTTTAACTTCCTGACTGATGTCTTGAGATGTTGCTTCAATATATCCACAGAATTTTCCTTTCCTCATGATGCCATCTATTTTAAGTGCACCAGTCCCTTCTTCAGCAAATCACCCCCACAACATGATGCTGCCATCCCCGTGTTTCACGGTTGGGATGGTGTTCTTTGGCTTGCAAGCCTCCCCCTTTTTCCTCCAAAGATAATGATGGTCATTATGACCAAACAGTTCTATTTTTGTTTCATCAGACCAGAGGACATTTCTCCAAAAAGTACAATCTTTGTCCCCATATGCAGTTGCAAACCGTAGTCTGGCTTATGTAAACTTCCGACTTCAACTGTTAATACAACAGTGGTAGCCCAGTGATGATGATTGTTGTTTGTTGAATATCTTTCAAACTTAAACTTCAAGCTTTGTGAGCATCTTTATGTGAACTCAGACAACGTGGTTGTCATGTAACCTTGTTATCAGTGGATACGTGCTTTGTGTCCCCAGTATAGTTTCTCTGCACCTCCAAGGCAAACGTTTCACTGCGGCTCGGGTCACAATAGCAATACAGAGAAGAGTGAATGTGTTTGGGTTTTTTTTCGTTTTAACTTAAAGTGGTTCGTTTTAATAGCTGGAAAGAACACACACACTGTTTCAGCCCCCCAGGGTGAAGAAAACACGGTGGCAAATATTCCACTATTTTCTTTTGTTTATTTAGGAACCTTTATTTAATCCAGGAAGTCCCTTTGAGATCGGATCTCTCATCTCTCTCTCTTTGTGTCCCAGGTCATCCGCGGTTCTTCAACCAACTCTCTACTGGGCTGGACATCATTGGGCTGGCTGGGGAGTGGCTCACCTCTACAGCCAACACAAACATGTGAGACATACACTGCTGTTTTTGTGTGTGTGTATGTGTGTCTGTGTGTGTGCATGTGATGTGGACATTACAGTGCTGGCTTGCCAATGTTTACTGGAAAGCCCCAGTGGGTTGTGATTGACATTTAAAGGATTTCCGCCATGTAGCAAAAAATATAATAAAATCATTATTTTTCAGGAAGTGTGGTTCCCCTCAGACCTGCTCAGTTACAGAATCGGAATCGGAAATCTTTAACCTCTGGGGTTAAACGAAGGCCAAGGCCTCTGATTGGTCAGGTCAGAGGTGTTTAAAATTAAGACCGTTGTGTACAATTTTGGTTTTGATGAAAACCCATATACTGGCCAACCCCAAACTGAATCTCTCACCTTTTAAGGTGATGCAGTAAATTGTCAGGCTTTTTAGATTTTTTTTTTTTAGATGCCTACTGGAGAACTTATTTGTATTGCTTTTAATCTTTTTTAATTAATTTATCTTATTAACACTTTGTTCTAGCTAGCTATTTGTGTAGGTAGCTATCAAGTAAACCCAATGATGGTGGCACTGTACTAACTGTGTATCGAACAGTAGGCCTGAATACTGTACATCTCAGATAACACACACACACACACACACACACACACACACACACACACACACACACACACACACACACACACACACACACACACACACACACACACACACACACACACACACACACACACACACACACACACGCCCCACGGGCTGGTTATTGAACATTGATCAGAACTCAGATTTAGTTGGTGGCCCACTCTGACAGAGGGCATTAGCCCTGCAGAGCTAAACAACACAGGACCATGAAAGACCAAATAAATAACAAAGAGAAATGGCTACAGCATTACAAGAGAGAGCAAGCAGGGCAATGCCAGAGCTGCAAGAGAGACGTACACATAGAAGAGAGATCACAGACAATACATGATTATAAACTGGGTGGTTCGAGCCCTGAATGCTGATTGGCTGACAGCCGTGGTATATCAGACTGTATACCACAGGTATGACGAAACGTTTATTTTTACTGCTCTAATTAAGTTGGTAGCCAGTTTATAATAGCAATAAGGCTGCTCGGGGGTTTGTGATAAATGGCAGATATACCACGGCTAAGGGTTGTGTCCAGGCACTGCGCGTTGCATCATGCATAAGAACGGCCCTTAGCCGTGGTATATTGGCCATATACCACACCTCCTCAGGCCTTATTGCTTAATTATGAACTGGGTGGTTTGAGCCCTGAATGCTGATTGTCTGACAGCCATGGTAAATATCGAGATTTATTTTATTTTACCTTTATTTAACTAGGCAAGTCAGTTAAGAACACATTTTTATTTTCAATGACAGCCTAGGAACAGTGGGTTAACTGCCAAGTTCAGGGGCAGTCGTGACTAAGAACAGCCCTTAGCCGTGGTATATTGGCCATATATCCCCCCCCCCCCCCCCCCCCCCCACAGGATTTTGAGAGACCAGACATGTTCATTAATGGTAATAAAACAAGAACAATTCAAGATCAGAGTTTGATAGTAACAGAACAAGATTGGAAAGAAGAGATGCTTCACTTCTTTCTTAAACATTAGCTTAGGCAATCACCCTGCTTGGAAAACTCCATCTCATCTCTCGGTTGGAAACTTGGAACCATGCCGAGAGAGAGAGAGACTCGGAGAGCAGGGACACTAAATTGTGACACACACACTGCACACTGCACACTACACACACACACACACACACACACACACACACACACACACACACACACACACACACACACACACACACACACACACACACATATACACACACCAGTTCAGCCTGGCCCAGATTCAGGAGATAGTGTTAACGCCCCATTGACTGCAGGCTCATTGTGAGCTGGTCTTAGCAGATAGCCCAGCTGGGCCCCACACACAATGGCCGCCCGGCGGCACTGAAAACCCTGTCACACTCAGCGACTGACTGCCCTGGCTCCCTGTGGAGGACTCATTCTGGCTCTATTGTCCCTGTAGATAAAGACTGCTTTTCCTTTGCACTTGCACACACAGACACACACACTCACACACACATGCACACAACTGACACAATGGTGCTCAGAGTCACTTAGGAGGTCTGGGTTGGGGATAATATGAGGGCATTTAGGGGCTGTCCCATAGGACAGGCAGGTGACTGAAGGGTAATTTTCACCCTGAAAAGACCAATGATTGGCTGTGATTGTGATAATGATCGCCATTATAGATATTATTACCCGAGATGAGGAAAAAGTATTATCCTTTGTGCTCAGCTGAAATCGGCAGATTTGTCAAAATATTCTGTCTTCTTTATATAAGATTATGCTCTGCTTGTAAGGCAAATATGATGTTCTAACAGTGACATTTTGTAACATGGTTACAACATTTAGTTTGTGATTTTCTGAGTCATTGAACCCTTTAGTATATATATATATATATATATATATATATATATATATATACACACACACACACACACACACACACACACACACACACACACACACACACACACACTACCAGTCAAAACACACACACACTACCAGTCAAAAGTTTGTACACACCTACTCATTCCAGGATTTTACTTTATTTTAGTATGTCCTACACTGTAGAGTAATAGTGAAGACATCACAACTATGAAATAACACATATGGATTATTTTAGTAACCAAAAACAAGAAATTTGAGATTCTTCAAAGTAGCCTGGCATTCTCTCAACCAGCTTCATGGGGTAGTCACCTAGAATTCATTTAAATTAACAGGTGTGCCTTGTTAAAAGTTAATTTGTGGAACGTCTTTCCTTCTTAATGCGTTTGAGCCAATCAGTTGTGTTGTGACAAGGTAGGGGTGGTATACAGAAGATAGCCCTATTTGGTAATCAGCTCAAATAAGCAAAGAGAAACCACAGTCCATCATTACTTTAAGACACGAAGGTCAGTCAAATTTCAAGAACTTTGAAAGTTTCTTCAAGTGCAGTCGCAAAACCATCCAGCGCTGTAATGAGACTGGCTCTCATGAGGACCGCCACAGGAAAGGAAGACCCAGAGTTACCTCTGCTGCAGAGGAAAAGTTCATTTGAGTTAATTGCCCCTCAGATTGCAGCCCAAATGCTTCACAGTGTTCAAGTAACAGACACATCTCGACATCAACTGTGCATATGAGACTGCGTGAATAAGCCCTTCATGGTTGAATTGCTGAAAAGAAACCCCTACTAAAGGACAGCAATAATAAGAAGAGACTTGCTTGGCCAAGAAACACGAGCAATGGACATCAGACCGGTGGATATCTGTCCTTTGGTCTGATGAGTCCATATTGGAGATTTTTGGTCCAACTATCGTGTCTTTGTGAGACGCAGAGTAGGTGAACGGATGATCTCCGCATATGTGGTTTGCACTGTGAAGCATGGAGGAGGAGGTGTGATGGTGTGGGGTGCTTGCTGGTGACGCTGTTGTGATTTATTTAGAATTCAAGAATTCAACACTTTTTTGGTTACTACATGATTCCATATGTGTTATTTCATAGTTTTGATGTCTTCACTATTATTATACAATGAAGAAAATAGTGAAAATAAAGAAAATCCCTTGAATGATAAGGTTTGTCCAAACGTTTGACTGGTACTGTATATGTATTTATATATATTGCCTGCTAATATTGTACAATCTGTGTGTCGCTTCATTGCCCTGGGCTATTCGTTGTTTGAATTGAAGACCAGATTGATCTCAGTTTGTCAGTCAGATTTGCCAATCATAAAAAAAAAATGTAAAAGCCCCGGGTCCTATGATTTCTTAATCCGGCCGTGTGTGTGTCTGTCTGCCTGTCTGTCTGTCTGTCTGCCTGTCTGCCTGTCTGTCTGTCTGTCTGCCTGTCTGTCTGTCTGCCTGTCTGTCTGTCTGTCTGTCTGGTGTGTAATTAGGGCCCATCAGTCATAATCTGTGCTGGCGTATTGACTGGTACCTAATGTTCTAATCAAACTCTCCCCAGGATGGCTGTTACAGCCAGAATAAATGCACATTAATTATAGGGCTGCTGCCTAGATTTATCTCTCTCTCTCTCTCTCTCTCTCTCTCTCCCTCTCTGTTCTCTCGCTCTCCTTCTAATTTCCTCTCCCTTTACTTTTCTCACCCTCCTTCCTCCTTCTTCTTGGGGCGGCAGGTAGCCTAGTGGTTAGAGCGTTGGGCCAGTAACTGAAAGGTTGCTAGATTGCATCCCTGAGCTGACAGGGTAAAAATCTGTCGTTCTGCCCCTGAACAAGGCAGTTAACCTATTGTTCCTAGGCCGTCATTGTAAATAAGAATTTGTTCTTAACTGGCTTGCCTAGTAAAATAAAGGTTTTCTTTTAAAAAAAGCTATCTTCCCCCTACTATCCTCTTTGCCACAAATGTCTCCCATTCCCCTCGTGGTCATGTCTTATTCCCCTTCCCCTCTCTCTTCCTCCCCTCTTCTGTGTGTATTTGTGTGTCTGTCAGTGCGGCTCCCCTGTCCCCAGATGATGAGGGGAGGTCTGGGAAGGGTAGAAGGGGGGTTGTGTGTGTGTTGTGTATCTGGCCTTGTTACACAGTAGTGGTGCTTTCCCAATGAGATTTACCCCCAAAACTAGTGTGCAGCTAATGTTATCGTGTTTCCATCAGGAGTGTGACACTAAAGACTTGTGACGAGCAGAATCAACAGCCTTTGCATCATTCGAGACTTTTGCTTTTGTGAGAAGGTGTCAAAGTTCACAGTTAGCCATTGTTATGTAAATGCTAGCTGAAATATACCCCGGGCCTTGCCTTGGCTCCAATTTAGTCTGCCAGAGCTATGGCAGAGTGAAACACGTGTGCCGGCACTCGTAAGTGGAAACAGAAAAGTCTGAGCCTTTTGGGTAGAATTCTGGGGTAAATTGTAATTGGAAATGCTCCATAGGTGGAGGAGTGAGGGAGGCGGGGAAGGAAGGGGAAGGATGTGGGGAGGTCAGGCATCAGAAGTACATAGCCTTAGGGCCACAAAATTCACACAACCCAACCCAGAGTCGCTTACAAATGTCATAGATCATTTCAGTCAACCAGAGATGTTGCCCTCTCTTTCTGAAATGATCAAATCACAACATCTCAGCCAGGGTGGGGCTCAATTTAGAATGTTTGAATTGACTCCCATTAAACTCATTGAAATTAGAATTTCGACAGGATGTAGAATTCGAATTTGAATAACAGGAAGTATAATTCAATTCAGTGCATTTCAAATCAATTCCACTCAGTCATAGAACATGAGAGTTTCATTGAATCTTAAAGGTCACACTTCCAGATACCAAAGAATATATCACTTTCCTCTGGAAACAATGCTCATATACCTTTTAACCTTAGTGGTTAGAATAGACTATTCTTTTTCCACCAACCATTTCATTTGTTTTCTTCTTTTTGAAGGCTTCAGGGTCAACTTGAGGGTTAAACGAATGCATTCTGGGAAATGTTGTATTTTCCCCATATTGAAAAATGTAAGTGATGAATTAAATATAATAACTTAGTGTATTCGTTATCACAGGAGGTTGGTGGCACCTTAATTGGGGAGGGCAGACTTGTGATTATCGCTGGAGCGGAATTGGTGGAATGGTATCAAATACATCCAATACATGGTTTCCATGTGTTTGATGCCATTCCATTAGCTCCGTTCCAGACATTATTATGAGCCGTCCTCCCCTCAGCAGCCTCCACTGATTCGCATACAAGTTTTGTCTTCCTTGACCATCCATTTCAAGATTCATTTCAATTTTTTTCAACAATATTCTATATGCATGTATATAACGACCTGTTGGATGTTTTATGTACAAGATGTATATTTGTATAGACTACACCTAATGTGGAATAGAAGAGGCATTTTAATTTCATTGAGTTTCACTGAATTCAATTATTTTTTCCATTGATTCAAATTTGAATTGTGATTCTGAATCCTGTTTACTACTTCAATTCAAATGTAATTCAAATTCAAGAATTGAATTGGAATTTATGAGGCATTCTCAATTCAATTATGAAATGAGCCAAACCCTGATCTCAATATTCAATAGAGATTGAAACAAAAGCCTCGTCTCCTCTCTCCCTCTGTCTCTGTCTCTACATCTGCATCTTGTCTTCCCGTTTCTCTCCATTCCATTGGTTCCACACCTGTGCTCCCCTTCTCTCTCCTTCACTCTCTCATTCATTCTCTTTTTCTCTTCCTCCACTCTGAAGCAGGAAATAGATTTGGGGCTAAAGCCTTCTTATCTCTCCCCAACACAAGCCCCCCCCCCCTCCCACACACACACACACACACACACACACACACACACACACACACACACACACACACACACACACACACACACACACACACACCCTTCAGCCAGTCGCATCAAAAGCCTCTGTTGTGATTGACAGAATTGACAGATAACCATCAGAGCTTTGTGTGCTTTAATTAAACGCTGACTGATACTTTAAAAGGATTTGAATATGAATGTCTGCTCCCTGTCTCATATCAGGCGAATTTTAATTAGTTCAACTCTGTCAGCAAAATTTGCTTGTGTGCGTAAATGTGTGTGTGTGGCTAATTTAATGGAACTTTAAGTCCATAGGGTTGTCTTGCAGTTCTAGCAGTAGCTCTGGGTCCTCAGCTCAGTTTAGCCGTGCAAAAATAACATCCTTGAATATGTTTAACTTTTGTTCACCGGAAGTAGTCTTAGCTGGAACGTAGGAAAAGGGTCAAAGGTCTATGTGACCTAAATATTTTAAGTGAAATGTTGCAATAAATATTGTTTTGAGTGAATCGATAGTTGTATGAATTGATTGATTCATGTATTATTATATTGACCGCCAGGTTCACCTATGAGATCGCTCCAGTGTTTGTCCTGATGGAGCAGCTGACGCTGAAGAAGATGAGAGAGATTATTGGCTGGCCCTCAGGAGAGGGGGACGGAATATTCTCACCAGGTATGTAGAATATGGAGTGTGTGTGTGTGTGTGTGTGTGTGTGTGTGTGTGTGTGTGTGTGTGTGTGTGTGTGTGTGTGTGTGTGTGTGTGTGTGTGTGTGTGTGTGCAGGCATACAGTATGTGAGTACCTTATGTGTGTTACTACATGTCCAATACTGTATAGAATATAGAAGTGATCATGTACAACAGGACTGGATACCTTTTATTGTCCTGTCATGTGGAAATGTATCATTGGATTGTGCCAAAATCAGGTGGTCATGTCTGCCTGAATTGGACTAGCTGCTGTCCATGGTCCTGTTCTGACCGGTCATTCTCTCTCTGTCCACAGGGGGTGCCATCTCTAACATGTACAGTGTGATGATCGCTCGCTACAAGTACTTCCCTGAGGTCAAGACCAAGGGCATGTCTGCCGCTCCCCGTCTGGTGCTTTTCACATCAGAACATGTATGTCACACGCACACACACGCACACACACATGCACACTCACAAGCAAAAACACACTCTGAAGAAATCCTCAATAGTGTCCGTTTTAAATTGTTTAAGTTCCTGTATTTTCCTGAAATCCCACAGAGCCACTACTCTATCAAGAAGGCAGGGGCAGCTCTGGGCTTTGGCTCAGAGAACGTGGTCCTGCTGAGCACAGATGAGAGGTACGCTACAGCTACACACAAAGGTCGCACCTGACCCACTGTAGATATACATTAAGATAGATCAGCTGGTTCTCTGTTCCTGTTCTTTCTCAGGGGGAGAGTTATTCCTGCTGATCTAGAAGCTAAGATCCTCGATGTCAAGCAGAAGGTGATTCTCTCTCTCCTTCCCTCTGTCTCTGTATATCTATCTCTCCCTGTCTGTCTCTCTCTCTGTCATTTCCTCTGTCTCTCTATCTCTTTTTGTCTCTGTCTGTATGTCCGTCTCTCTCTCTCTCTCTCTCTCTCTCTCTCTTTCTCTCTCTGTTTCTTACATGAAGGGTTATGTCACTTTGTGACTCCTGTGACATTGTGTTCCTCCAGGGTTATCATCCACTGTTTGTGAACGCTACAGCTGGTTCCACTGTTTACGGAGCATTTGACCCCATCAATGAGATTGCTGACATCTGCGAGAAATACAACATGTGGTTGCACGTAGACGTGAGTACAGTGTGTTTGTGTGTTTGGGGACAATATAGTTTTTTCCTATTGTTCTATTGGTGCGTGTGTTCTTTCTCCAGGGTGCATGGGGAGGTGGTCTCCTGATGTCCAGGAAGCATCGCCATAAGTTCAGCGGTGTTGAGAGGTACTGACACACACACACACAAACACACACACACACACACACACACACACACACACACACACACACACACACACACACACACACACACACACACACACACACACACACACACACACCTTAATTCACACTACAAACACGGTAACGACTGCTGTTCCTCTTTTAGGGCTAACTCTGTCACGTGGAATCCTCACAAGATGATGGGAGTGCCTTTACAGTGCTCCGCCATCCTGGTCAGAGAGAAGGTGAGGACAAACACACACGCGCACACACACATACACACACACACAGAGAGACACTCTCGCTCTCTATATAACCCTGTTCTTTCTCTCTGTAGGGTATTCTGGCGGGCTGTAACTCGATGTGCGCAGGGTACCTGTTCCAGCCTGATAAACAGTATGATGTCAGCTATGACACGGGAGACAAAGCCATCCAGTGTGGGCGCCACGTTGACATCTTTAAGTTCTGGCTCATGTGGAAGGCCAAGGTGAGTCAATGTTACATGAATCTAGTATTTGGTCATATCCAGGCTTCTAATTACATATAGACCCCAATGGGGTTTCAACACTTATAGGAATGCCCTGCTGTCCCCAGCCAGCACCTCTGTATTTTCAGCTCTTATTAATCATTGTAATATTTATATTTTTTTCCGCAGGGCACCATAGGATTTGAGCAGCACATTGACAAGTGTCTGGACCTGTCTCAGTACCTCTACGACAAGATCAGAAACAGAGAGGGATACGAGATGGTGTTCGATGGAGTGGTAAGCAACTGTCCTAGTTTTTCCTTTCATCCCTCAGTCATCCCCCCCTTCCTTCCACAGCCGCAGGAAGTAGGGGTGCTGAAAAAATTATAGTAATAAAACAAATCCTTAATTAAGGTCAAAATATTCTAAATGTGTGTCTTCTCTCCGTAGCCCCAGCACACCAATGTATGTTTCTGGTACATTCCACCCAGCCTGAGAGGCATGGAACACAACAGCAAAGAGTATCGAGAGAAACTTCACAAGGTAATTGTTGTACCGTCTTCTATCTTTTCAAATGTTCCAGACACGTTATTCCAGTATTCTAAAATATGTTATATTCCCCTCCCATCCTCCAGGTGGCGCCCAATATCAAAGCAATGATGATGGAGTCTGGTACGACCATGGTGGGCTACCAGCCTCAGGGCCAGAAGGTCAACTTCTTCCGCATGGTCATCTCCAACCCTGCAGCCCTCCAGTCAGACATCGACTTCCTTATTGACGAGATCGAGAGGCTGGGGCGTGACCTGTAGATAGCACCAACACAGTAGCCGGAGGCCGGAACTGCAGTTTTCAATATTTTACCTGTGACCACACTAATCGGGCTCTGAGAGAATTTTGGAGCTGTTCTTGATTTGTCCTAAACAATTCTCTCTGAAGGTAGGATGTGTAAACCACAGCTTTTATGGCATGATGGGTACACACTCCAATACTAAAGTTTGACTAATATTTGTATGTGTGTGTTTGTAGTAGAGTACTCTGTTGTGTGTGTGTTCAAGTCCGTAAAGCAGTTATGTGTCTGTGTTGCACAGTAGATTAGGTATATTAAATGATGTAAGGTAAGGTAACACAGGGAAACCCTCTACATTGGTGTGTGTGTGTATGCGTGTGTGTGTGAAAACAAAGAAATGCCTGAGAGCACACATAGAATACAATATACTATGATATATGAATATTATGATATACACGATGCGTCACTTGCACTCAGCATATATATAATTCTAGAGACAGATGCACCAACCCTTTCTCCTAGCGTTAAACCTTGACCTCCAGTGTGTGTTTCGTGGAGGTGTGTGTGTGTAACAGTGTATGTACCCCATGCTGTAACCTAATGCTGTATTGACCTTTGAACTATGACCTTAGTGTTGACTATTGGCTGAAAATGCCCCTAGTTACTGATCAAGTGTCAGTAATATGTTTTTCTCCCTAATGGTTAATATTATTAATTTTAGGTATTGGGGAGGGTAAGCTGAACCTAGATCTGTGTCTAAAGGCAAATTCTCCTTGCAGAGTGTAAAACACTGGCTCCTGGCCTGTGTGGAACAAGCAAACAGTATGTCATTTTTGAAGATGTTTAAATACTAATATGATAACTATAAATATATATAAAGTTAAAATATGAATTATTTATGACATTACCAGTGTTTCAAAAGTCAAGTATTTTCCTCCATTTGTAAATGTATATTTTGTTGTATATTCTATAGCCTCTATGTAATCTGTATGTTTTGATGAATAATGCTATTAGTCAATGATATATTAATATATTATAGTGAATATGTGAGCCAAAGAAAGTGAATCGGGAACATACAGCAATCCACAGCCCTTTAGATAGCAGAAATACACTAAATCACATGTAAGATATCCTAAAATATGTTACTTAATTGCCCTGATCCCCAGTGCAATCGGCATAGTGTGTATCTGTGATTGTGTCGCTCTGACTGAATGTTGTGCAGTGATCCGATTGACTGTATGATACTTAATTATTATAAGATTATAAGGAGATTATACATCTATTCATTTGCCAAGAGCCATATATATATATATGGTACCGTCATTTGAGAAGCAGCCTTACCGGCTTTTTGGTGTCAACTCTGGCGTTAACTTGTCAGTCCTTCGTCTAGCAAGAAGCACAAGGCTATCGAGAGGGGAATGTACTCTTCAAAGACGGATGAGAGAAAGAGGATTGTTCCTGTCTGACAGAAATATTATTAGAAAAATGTAATATACTTGCTTATGTATGTATTATTGTATTATGTTACATACATACCCTCAGTGTTTTGGGAACTCATTGGAAAATCTAAGAGTTTCAGTTAGTGTCTTTGCACAGTAATATCCTTCTTTATTTCTTCCATTTTAAATGGATGTGTATTCCAGTATTTTAAGAATGATGTGATTATAGAAATATAATTAATTTATTGATGGTATGTAGGGACCAGCTAAGTAAACTGCACAGTGACCTAAACCATGTGACCAATCTTAATGTGTATGAAGCCGTAGTGGGAGAACTGTCTTTAGGAAGGTACCGTAGGCACTTTAACTCACAATCATGCAATGTGCAGCTACAATAAAGTATATTAAGAAACAGAGTGGGTCTTATTGTTTCAACTGTTTCTGGTAGGATAGGAGTGTGAAGACAGTACCTGTTGGATAGGAGTGTGAAGACAGTACCTCTCTCATAGGAGTGTGTAGACATTTGCACCATTCCACGGGTTTTCGCTCCTGCCTTGTACCTGATTGATGAATTAAGGTCACTGATGAGTAAGGAACTCCCCTCGTCTGGTTGTCTAGGTCTTAATTGAAAGGGAAAAAAACAGCAGAAGCTAGGACCTCCATGGAATAAGTTTGAAACCCCCGCTGTACATGTTGATAAATACACACATACACACACAAAATAGACTCACACCTCAATCCAGAGTGACGCATGACAGCACATTGCAAAATGAACTTCATCTAGAAGAAAGAAGACAACACCATGTTTCTCCTTTACAGTCAGAAGCCAGTTCTCTCTCCTCTCATCCTTGTCACTTCTCTTTCTCTCTGTACCTCTGAAGGAAACTTCCCTCCTCAATGTCCTACCCACAGTGTTCTCTCCAGCTCCAAAATCTCAGTGGTAATCACCCCAATTGCCCTTATGCTATCACACACACACCTAATCACCCAGGGAAATTATTTGGTTGGCCCCAGCTGTCTACCGCTGCCTGATGAGCTGTTGACAGCTCCCCATCTTCTCTCAACCTCCTCACCTCTCTTCCTCTCCTCTCCTTTTAATCAGCCTACTCTCCTCCACCTTTATTCCTCTCCACTCCCTATGGCTGTCAGCCACCCATCTGAGTGGCGTGATGCGGTATGACTCCCCCTGGTGGTGGCTCTAGACCGTGCGTCAATCAGAGGTAATCAAGTGTGCCGATTGCCAAATAAGGAACCCTGTGTAGTTCTGACATGTCTACCTCAGAGTAATGAAGATATAGATGTCGAGTGAATTGAGATTCCTATTCAAGAACAGAAACATTGTCATTGACAATCAATTCCACTTTTCAATTGTTGATTTGGAATTCCATTGAATGTCCTAGGTTGAGGGTAACCAAAAAGCCTATCAGCAGCTCACACACAGTAGAAAGTGTTAATATAGTCGGGACTGTAATTGGTCATTACAGCAGTAATTTGGAAGCAGGTGTTCCAAGCCTGCAATAACAATAATAACTCATGAATATGGAGGAGGCAGCCATACAGTAGAGAGAGAGAGAGAGAGAGAGAGAGACGGAGACAGAGATACAGAGAGAGAGAGAGCAGACAGATAGCACATTTTCTGTCTGAAATGGGTATGTTACCTGTAAAAAAATATATATACGGCAATGTTTATATGACCCCCTTTCAAAGAGCCCCTTATTTACCACCATGGGTGCGGTTTGCAGTTCAAATGAAGGAGGTGTTAAACAATGGAAGTGTTAATGAATGTACCTGCCAAATCAAATTGTGTTAGTCACATGCTTCGTAAACAACAGGTGTAGACTAACAGTGAAATAATATAAAAGTAATAACACGTAATAATAACAGTTATAATAAATACACAATGAGTAATGATAACTTGGCTACATCTCTAGAGAGATCTGAAAATAGCTGTGCAGCGACACTCCCCATCCAACCTGACAGAGCTTGAGAGGATCTGCAGAGAAGAACGGGAGAAACTCCCCGAATACAGGTGTGCCAAGCTTGTAGCGTCGTACCCAAGAAGACTTGAGGCTGTAATCGCTGCCAAAGGTGCTTTTTCGAATAAACGGTGCAGATGTAGAGTAAAGGGTCTGAATACAGTCTCCTGAGTGGCGCAGCGGTCTAAGCCACTGCATTGCAGTGCTTGAGGCGTCACTACAGACCCCAGGCTGTGTCACAACCGGCAGTGATCAGGAGTCCCACAGGGCGGTGCACAATTGTCTGGATTAGGGGAGGGTTTGGCTTGGGGGGCTTTACTTGGCTCATTGTGCTCTTGTGGCGGGCCGGGCAATTGCAGGCTGACTTTGATCATCAGTTGAACTGTGTTTCCTCCAACACATTGGTGTGGGTGGGTGTTAAGAAGCGCGGTTTGGAGGGTCGCCTTTCCCAAGCCTGTTGGGGAGTTGCAGCGATGAGACAAGTTCGAAAAAGGGGGTGAAATACAAAAAAAGGGTCTGAATACATTTCTAAAAATGTTTTGCTTGTGTTCCATTATGGGGTATTGTGTGTAGATTGATGAGGGGGAACAAAACGATTGAATCCATTTTAGAACAAGGTTGTAACGTAACATAACGTGGGAAAAGTCAAGGGGTCTGAATACTTTCAGAATACACTGTATAACTTAGAATAAAGTGACTAGGCAACAGGATAGATAATAGACAGTAGCAGCAGCGTATTTGATGAGCCAAAAAGGTTGATGCAAAATGGGTCAATGCATAACAAGAGTTCTGTCCGTGGTACTGAATGCACAGTGTACTTTACCCTCCATGTAGTTCATTGCATGTTTAATAATAAAATTACCTACCAAAAGGAGAACATGGATGTGGTATATTTATGTGGTTTAACAACACCCCCACCCTTCCCAATTTGCCAGTTACCCTCTGATATGTATGAAAAGGGTATATCAATCAAATGTATTTATAAAGCCCTTCTTACATCAGCTGATGTCACAAAGTGCTGTACAGAAACCCAGCCTAAAACCTCAAACAGCAAGAAATGCAGGTGTAGAATCACGGTGGCTGGGAAAAACTCCCTAGAAAGGCCGGAACCTAGGAAGAAACCTAGAGAGGAACCAGGCTATGAGGGGTGGCCAGTCCTCTTCTGGCTTTGCCGGATGGAGATTATAACAGAACATGGCCAAGATGTTCAAATGTTCATAGATGACCAGCAGAGTCAAATAATAATAGTCACAGTGGTTGTAGAGGGTGCAACAGGTCAGCACCTCAGGAGTAAATGTCAGTTGGCTTTTTATAGCCGATCATTCAGAGTATCTCTACCGCTCTTGTTGTCTCTAGAGAGTTGAAAACAGCAGGTCTGGGACAAGGTAGCACATCCGGTGAACAGGTCAGGGTTCCATAGCCGCAGCAGAACAGTTGAAACTGGAGCAGCAGCACGACCAGGTGGACTGGGGACAGCAAGGAGTCATCAGGCCAGGTAGTCCTGAGGCATGGCCCTAGGGCTCAGGTCCTCCGAGAAAAAGAAAGAAAGAGAGAGAGAGAATTAGAGAGAGCATACTTAAATTCACACAGGACACCAGATAAGACAGGAGAAATACTACAGATATAACAGACTGACCCTAGCCCCATGACACATAAACTATTGCAGCATAAATACTGGAGGCTGAGACAGGAGGGGTCGGGAGACACTGAGGCTTCGTCCGATGATACCTCCGGACAGGGCCAAACAGGAAGGGTACCTGCCTGCAAGAAAGTGGTAAATAATAGGCTGTTTGAAAGTTACAATTTTGACAGGTAACATACTTCTGTCTGAAATGGGTATATAAGCTGCAGCAGAGGCTGCTTAGGGGTAAATGGCTCATAGCAATGGCCGGAATGGAGAGAATGGAATGGCATCAAACACATGGAAACCATGTGTTTGATGTATTTGATACCATTCCACAGATTCTGCTACAGCCATTACCACGAGCCCGTCCTCCACAATTAAGGTGCCACCAACCTCCTGTGGTAAGCTGTCATTCTCTGACTCCGATAATAACACTTAACACATTCACGCACACCTTCCAGGTCATTTCAGCAAGCCATGACACCCACCATCTCAGATTGTTCCGAAATCGTTTGTGTAGTTAGAAACATTCCTGAAACATTATTTTGTTGAATTACAGTGCCTTGCGAAAGTATTCGGCCCCCTTGAACTTTGCGACCTTTTGCCACATTTCAGGCTTCAAACATAAAGATATAAAACTGTATTTTTTTGTGAAGAATCAACAACAAGTGGGACACAATCATGAAGTGGAACGACATTTATTGGATATTTCAAACTTTTTTAACAAATCAAAAACTGAAAAATTGGGCGTGCAAAATTATTCAGCCCCCTTAAGTTAATACTTTGTAGCGCCACCTTTTGCTGTGATTACAGCTGTAAGTCGCTTGGGGAATGTCTCTATCAGTTTTGCACATCGAGAGACTGACATTCTTTCAAGTCCCCCCCCCCCCCCCCCCCCCACACACACACACACACACACACACCACACCACACCACACCAATCTCACCCCAACAACCAGTATACAATATCAGTTCTCTATTTTTGAATATGCGGTTTGTTTGGAGTATTACTTCTTCATACTTCAGAGAAATCATTGAAGTCGCTTGCATAACTTACCATAAATTAATGTGAAAGTACCTGGTTTTAACCTCTAGATGCCGCTTTTCCTGCTATACTGTCACACTCTTTTATCCATTTAGCTGGTCTCTTGTGTATGTTAAATATACTGAACAAAAAATATAAACGCAACATGCAACAATTTCAAAGACTACTGAGTTACAGTTCATATAAGGAAATCAGTCAAATCAAATAAATAAATTATGCCCTAATCTATGGATTTCACATGACTGGGAATACAGATATGAATATACTGGTCACAGATACCTTAATAAAAAGGGGTGTGGGTCAGAAAATCAGTCAGTATCTGGTGTGACCACCATTTGCCTAATGTAGACATATTTCCTTCCCATAGAGTTGATCAGGCTGTTGATTGTGGCCTGTGGAATGTTGTCCCACTCCTCTTCAATGGCTGTGCGAAGTTGTTGGATATTGATGGGAACTGGAATCCGCTGTTGTGCATGTCGATCCAGAACATTCCAGACGTGCTCAATGGGTTACATGTCTGGTGAGTATGCAGGCCATGGAGGAACTGGGACATTTTCAGCTTTCAGGAATTGTGTACAGATCCTTGCGACATGGGGCCATGAATTATCATACTGAAACATGAGGTGATGGCGGTGGATGAATGGCACGACAATGGGCCTCAGGATCTCATCACGGACGCCATACACGTGGTCTGTGGTTGGACGTACTGCCAACACGTGGAGGCCTGTTGGTCCAGTGGGGGCTGCTGAGGGGAGAACGGCTCATAATAATGGCTGGAACAGAGTTAATGGAATGGCACCAAACTTGTGGAAACCATGTGTTTGATGTATTTCATACCATTCCACCTATTCCACTCCAGCCATTACCACAAACCTGTCCTCCCCAATTAAGGTGCCACCAACCCCTGTGGGTTGGACGTACTGCCAAATTCTCTCAAACAACATTGGAGGTGGCTTATAGTAGAGAAATTAACATTAAATTATCTGGCAACAGCTCTGGTGGACATTCCTGCAGTCGGCATGCTAATTGCTCCCTCTAAACTTGAGACATCTGTGGCATTGTGTTGTGTGATAAAACTGCACATTTTAGAGTGACCTTTTTATTGTCCCCAGCACAAGGTGCACCTGTGTAATGGTCATGCTGTTTAATCAGCTTCTTGATATGCCATACCTGTCAGGTGGATGGATTATCTAGGCAAAGGATAAATGCTCACTAATAGAGATGTAAACAAATTTGTGCACAATATCTGAGAAAAATAAGATTTTTGTGCTCATAAAAATGTTTAGGATATTTTTTTTCAGCTCATGAAACTTGGGACCAACACTTTATATTTGGTGTTTATATTTTTGTTCAGTATAGATTACAACATTTCCTTTGCAACATTGTGTAGGAAACCAATAGATCCTCACAATTTGACCCAGTACTCCATTTAAAAAGAAATGGAGTTTGTACTTCTCTTAGCAACCAACTGCTTCAACCCAACTCTCCTTGAATAGTCCAAAAAGTGTCAGCTCTCTGAGAGGACTATCCCTATGGTACAATTCTCATATGAAAACATTTGATGGAGAGATGGGCTAGGGATTCAAATGTGGTGACAACCCTAATAAAATAATACAATTATAAACCTTTGCATTGCAGACTTGTGTTTTTCAACAATATTTTTTGAAAACAGCTCTATATATAGTGTGATTAGTGACAGTTACCATTAAACCCAACCAACCCAAACCCAATACCATTACCAATACTTTACCATTTAATAAACAGAAAATACCAGGACAATGGATAAAAGAGAGTGACACTATATCAGGAACAGTGTCATCTTGCACTGATTCATGGTAAATAATGCAAGTGACTTCAATGACTAATTTCTCTGAACTGGGGGGAAAAACATCACCAGATTCACAGGGAATACATTACATAGTGTGAAGAAGCAATACTCCAAACCGCAGCTTCATACTTCTTGTCCGACATAGAGAACTAATATGGTATACTGATTGTTGGGGTGGGGAGTCCGAGGGTAGCTTTTGATATTTTTGGGGGATTCCTCATGTTGGGTTCTATATTTATTCAATATTATCTGAATCCTATAAAATAAAAATACCAATTTGGGTGCAATTAATTAGCTTAATTTCTCACATATAACATTAGATTTCAACAAAGTAATGTTTTAGGAATGCGAATCAAATGTTACTACAGATAACTACAGAATTGATTTCAGAACAATCTAAGATGGTAGGTGTCGAAATCTTCTTTCTTGTGCTTTTTAAGGTGGAACGACTGTGAGAGTCTTTCCAACAATTACATGTTAACACACCAGAAAGTGACTAAGTGAATGATTACACTGGTAGCATAGTCTAGTTGTAGAACCATGAAAATATATAAAATAACTTTGTTTTATGATTAAAGGTTTATAATATTACACTGTTGTAGTGTATTTTATCGGTGACAGTTTAGATTCACTATCAATCTATCAATTCACTATCAATCAATCAACATTTCACAGCATATATACTTGTTATTTTCTATGATTCATATCAATATAATGTAATATATCAATATAATAATATCAGTATATTTATACCAATATCATATATCACAATTAAAAAGCAGCACCTGAAGAACTACACCTGCGCACGTCACTAGCATACACTTGCCCCAACACTCTGATCTTATGTCAGTTTTGCATTTTCCCCCCACTAGTGAACAAGTTCGAATTTGGGGTGGATAAACTGATTCCAGATCTGTGGCTAGGGAAAACTCCCATCAGCCTTGTTTCCTGGTGGTCTGCCACGTAACAACACAAGCGCTCAGCTGGCAGAGTGGGTGACGTGTAGCAATATTACCGAAGCAGGAAAATATCTCACAATAAATACTAAATACAATATATACTAGGGGTGTCATGGGGGGATTGCAGAGTGTCGAGATACCGGGAGGAGGATCCGAAGGCTACCATGTTCTTCGGGTAGCTATGTGTTTTTTAAAGTTTTTTTTTTGTCTGCAAAGAATGTTAGCTCGCTAGCAAGAATCCGCAGTAGTGGTCCCTCTGCAGGACCTACTGCAATTGTTGCCTCACGGTCAAATAGAGGCCGGGGATCACATTCTGGCCTACATGTAGCAAATACTAATAAGCAGTGTCAACGCTATTTTCCCCAGCATTTGCTACAGGGGCATTTTGGAATTGTGCAAGTCAAACATTTGAAAGGTATTTTTTTTATTGGTTGCATATATTGTTTAGCAAACAAGGTTAGCTGTAAAAACAACCAGACAGACACGAATGGGGTTTGAATGAACTAGCCAGCTCAACGCTAGCTAGTTGTCAAAAAATAGCTTTTATAGGGGCAGCCACGTTGCTGACAGAATCCTCAGCATCACAGTATCATGACTCTTTCTACACATTTGTCTAAACACCTGCATGTATAGATAGACCTCCATGTTCAGACGTTCACATCAATATGTTGATGTGACAAGCATCTATTTGGTCTTGAGATAGACAACCTTCGGGTATTACAGGTGAAGCTCGTAATAAATACCTGTTTAATTCTAAAGCTACTGCTAAATGTTCAAAGGTGATGTGAAGCTCCCTATAACCTCTGCTGAGAAGACTGGACCTCATGGCACAGGCAGTAGTGTGAATACCCGGTAACTGCTCCTTGTTCAAGCCTTGCTCCAGCTGCTCCCTTTCAATCTCAAAATACAGTTGTTACAAGTCATGATGTCTCTGTCTTCTCCCAAGGTTCAGGAGAACTCTCCGGGACACCGGGCAGGACTGGAGCCTTTCTTTGACTTCATCGTCTCCATCAACAATGAAAGACTGGTATGCGTAGACATGCTGTTGAATAAGCATGTTCAACACACACTAACTGTAGGCACAAACCCCCACTGATGGTGAGGATGCTGGTGTATAATATATAGCTCAAATGCAGGGATGGGGAAACTTCGATTGGGTTGTGTGCTTCAAAAAAACAAAACAGAACTCATCATGAGGTGGGTCTGTACCCACATCCATAACACCACATTTTGCCATAGGGTGGATGTAAATGTCTTCAGTTATTATCATATTAAAAAAATTATGATCGATTGGCCCCACCCCGGTAGATTAATTTACCAATGTGCTGATGCACAACCACATTTCTAAGTTGCATCTTGTGTATTGTATTATTCTAGCTCTCAACAGTAAGTTTTAATTGGTCCGCGGGCCTACAAAAGGAGAGTGCCGCCAATTGTCCATCCTGGCTCTAATGGATGTCCGTTCTACTCATTCTAATTCTATAATTTATCCTGTCTCTGTTTCAGAACAAGGACAATGACACCCTGAAGGACCTATTGAAGGCCAGTGTGGAGAAGCCGGTCAGGATGCTGGTCTACTCCTCTAAGACTCTGGAGCTCAGGGAGTCCACCGTCATCCCTAGCAACCTCTGGGGTGGCCAGGGCCTGCTGGGAGTCTCCATACGCTTCTGCAGCTTCGAGGGAGCCAATGAGAACATCTGGCATGTGCTGGTGAGTAGCCAGTAGCCAAAAAAGGTGTGCCCAATTTATGTCATACCAGGCAGGTGTAATTCTTGGTATCGCTCTCTTTCTCAGGAGGTGGAGCCTAACTCTCCAGCAGCCCTGGCTGGCTTGCGGCCCCACACTGATTACATCATAGGAGCCGACACCGTTATGAACGAGGTGCGTATAGTGACAAAACTACACCATGCGTTCTACTCTAGGAGTTAAGACTGTGAGCTTCACAAACTAGCCAATAAGCATTTGTATATAATTCATTGAAGTTTACCTCTTCCTCCCTTCCACCTCTCTCTCTCTCAGTCGGAGGACTTGTTTTCTCTGATAGAGACCCATGAAGGGAAGGGGCTGAAGCTGTATGTCTATAACACAGACACAGACAACTGCAGAGAGGTGGTCATCACCCCGAACAGCGCCTGGGGAGGGGAGGGCAGGTAACAAACATACAGTACACACACACACACACACACACACCTCAGTCTGACAAGTGACATCATCTACTGTTCTCTTGTTCCAGTCTGGGATGTGGGATAGGATACGGATACCTGCACAGAATTCCCACCCGACCATTTGAAGAGGGGAAGAAGATCTGTTTTCCAGGTCCTATTCCCAGTGGTGAGCCCATCAGCCCGCTCAAGGATGGATTTACTCAGGTTAGTATCAACCCAGAACTTGACCCAAGAATCAGAACAACTAGAACTGCCTGGACAGTCAGTAGAAAATCAGTCACTTTATGCTTTTTTTTTGGAACTAGAGGGCTGAAATGACCAGACCAAGTCTACAGTACCCACACTAGCTTTAGTCTCAGCCTCATAATAGTATCCCATCGATTTGAAGTGTCCTTTACTTATTTGCATGCTTCCCCTCCACCCCCTCATCAGGGAAGGCTATGAGAGGCTCATTATGTCAGAATGTCCCTCCCAATGCAGACAGGCACGTCAGAGAGGAAAGATGTTCATTCAAATGAGTAATTACTTGTTTAAATGCACTTGACCTTACCTGTTCATCAACCGCCCCTCTCTCATATTTCTCTATTCCTCCCTTCCCCCCTCTCATCTCTTTTTTTTTTTCTTGTCTTATTTCTCTCCCCCGCTCAGGTTCAGCTATCAGCTGTAACCCCTCCGCCTGCCATGCCTTCTGTCCCCACGGGGCTCGAGGATTCGCTGTCCGGCCTGTCAATCAGCTCAGCCCCGCCCACTATCCCAAGCGAGTTTCAGACAGGTACCTCATCTCTCTTACTCTTTCGCTGTCTCGCAACATAATATGGTAAAGTGTTATGAAATGGAATGTGACACCAGGGTTAAACTTATAATTTTTCACTTTGCTCCAGATGGCCTCCCTGTTCCTATCAAACTCCCATTGGAAATCAATGATCTCAGTCAATGCTATGGATGGTCAAAAAATATCCTCTCTCTCCAATGCATTTTTGTTCTGATGGCTAGGGTTGAGGTCAATTCCATTTAAATTCAGAAAGTAAACCCAATCCTACTTTCCTAATTGAAAGCATTGAAGAGAATTGGAGTTTCAGTGTTTGGAATTCACTGGAATTGAAATGGAATTGACCCCAACCCTGCTGACGGCTCGTCTTTCTCTCCCAGGTCTCCCCACTGTTCCCCTGCTGCCCACCTCTATCAGCCCTTCCCTGAGCCCCCTAAACCCTGCCTCCACGACCTTCAACCCCGCCACCACGCTACCAGGTCAGCACACGTTTCTCCTCAGAATTTTGTTTTATGATCAAATTGAAACGATCAAATCATGCACTTTTCGACACTGACTAAATATATATGTTTATTTGTGTACTATTGTAGGTCTGATGCCTCTCCCGGGAAACTTCTCCCTACTTCCAAACCTCACCAACCTCAACCTCGGCGCACTACCAGAGCTCAGCGCTGTGTCGTTAGCAGGTATTAATGGGCTACCGCCACCTGGGACAGCGGGTTTGTACTACCAGCAGCTAATGTTAGCAGCTATTGTTAACCCCTGGGTGCGGTAACCCAATGTTAACATTATGTATTAGTGTACATGTTCCTGTGTTCACTAACATATCTCTCTCTTCTCCCCGCCCCATTGCAGGTTTCCCTCCACTCGCCCCCCTCCCTCCTCTGAACCTGCCCGGTCTCGCCCCCCTCCCCCCCATGCCCGCCATGCTGTCCCAGCTACCACTCCTGCCCCCAGGGGTAACATCTTTTCCCCCGGTCGACCTCTCTTCCCTCACCCTTCCAACAGTCGCCCCAGAGAAGCAGACCCTCCCTGATGCCACAGTTCCCTCTATTGCCACCGAGTCAGCTGTCGCCTCGGAAACCGCCCCCACGGAATCACAGGCTTCCACGGAGACAACGTCGTCGTAACACAGGAAGAGTCTCAGACCCAGAACCAAACCTACCAGTTTCTCTGTCTCCTTCTCTCTCTCTTTCGCCCTCTATTTATTTAGCCAGGAGGGAGAGAAGCATATTTCCAGCAGTGAGGCTGGCGCACTCAGAAGGCAGTCAGTTGGAAACGTGGAGCAGAGGAATGAATGATGGACAGATGGGATGAAGGAGTGGCAGTGGCTAGAAGCAGAGTAGCCCTACCAGCCTGTCTGTCCCACCCGGCCTCAGTTTCATACAAAATTTGAATTCTCTTCTGTACATCAGCTTTTTTTTTTACAACCTCCCAACCCTTTAGTAAACCCAGAAATGTCTTAGTTAGATATTCCTTCATATATTCATTTCTGTTAAATTGCTTAGATTGTTTCTGTTAAAAGGGAAATCTGCAGTTCTTATAAATTAATTATGTGTACCAATTAATTCTTGCGTCCCATTCTACCCCAAAATATAAGCTTGTTTTACGCCAATGTTGGTAAACAAAGTAGATGTAAACAAACACAAAACATGCCTAAAACTAACTTTAATTTTGATATCATGAATGTTCAGTCCTTTTTACCGAAACCGGGGCAGGGAGTATGGTTTGTTTCAACTGCTGATTGCTGCTTTAAAGAATGAAATCTGCATTATTTTATGCCACATTTGTGTGTTGAAATCATCAGGTATGCATGCATGCTTGTACCTATGTAATACATTTCTATGCATTGTTAGTTTAAACAAAACTCTAAACCCTTGAGGGTGCTAATCACTAGATGTCTATACCAGACGTGACCAAAATTGAGATATCGTCAGAACTATGAACATGAACCATTTGTGGCTGGGGTAGGGTATCTGGTTAAAATAATATCTGTTACGCGCTGTAGTACCATCCGGGATAGAACAATGAGCCAAATGTTTCACGGTATGTATAAATCGGAAGCATCCAGTTGGCATTTCCTCTCACCTCCAAATATGGTGATGAGAGGAAGCCCAGTGTCCAGCAGTGGGAGAAGATGGCCCGAGATGGATTCTGGCTGACATTATGCACATTTTCTCAGCGATTTTTAAACATTTGATCTCACTACAGTTCTGTTCCCAAAACTTGAATATGTTACAAACAGAGTGAACTAACTACCCTTTGCAAAAGTTTTTAAAAATAGGAGTTGTTCAGGAGTGCAAGGACGAATTGAGTTATTGCACACACACACTTCAGAGTAGACGTTCCTTAATGGTAATATGCAAAAACATGCTAGAACACGCCAATAGGATCTTGCTAGCTCTTGCTTGGCTCTGCCCACTATGATTAATTTGCTCCCATTGGAAATGACAGGCTGTGGTCTATATTGGGTTAGTTATTCAAGCAATTAGGCATGAGGGAGTGTGGTATATTTTGACAATATACCACGGCTAAGGGCTGTTCTTAAGTACGATGCAACGCGGAGTGCCTGGATACAGCCCTTAGCCCTGGTATATTGGCCTTATACCACAAATCCCCAAGTTGCCTTATTGCTGTTATGAACTGATTACCAACATAATGTTTTGTCATACCCATGGTATATGGTCTGATATACCACGGCTTTCATCCAATCAGCATTCAGGGCTCAAACCACCCAGTTTATAAAGTATTTGGTACTGTCCTCTGGCATGGCCAGATGGTTGGAAATGGAAGGCGCAGTGGGGCTGTTCAACCAAATGAGGGCACTGTGTACCAACTTTATGTTAACGTCCTGTGCATACACACTCCAGCAATAAAGCCAATGGAATTTTACACATTTTATTTGTGTGTTTTTTATATTGTTTTAAAAAACATGCACTTTTGTTGACTTTAAAAATGTTGAACATTTTATAGAATAGCCTACTTGTTAAGTTTGTGGCCTTGCATGTTCCATTGTCTGCTTAAAATGTACCCTAAAGAAAAATATGAACGCAACATGTAAAGTGTTGGTTGCATGTTTCATGAGCTGAAATAAAACAACCCAGTAATGTTCCATAGATGAAAAAAAGCTTATTTCTCAAATTTTGTGTACAAAAGGATTTATATCCCTGTTTGTGAGCATTTTGTCTTTGCCAAGATAATCAATCCACCTGACAGGTGTGGCATATCAAGATGCTCAATAAAAAGCATGATCATTACACAGGTGCACCTTGTGCTGGGGACAAAAGGCTACTAAAATGTGCAGTTTTGTCACAACACAATGCCATAGATGTCTTACGTTTTGTGGGAGAGTGCAATTGGCATGCAGACTGCAGGAACGTCCACCAGAGCTGTTGCCCGAGAATTGAATGTTCTCTACCATAAGCTGCTTCCAACGTCGTTTTAGAGATTTTGTCAGTACGTTCAACTGGCCTCACAACCGAAGAATTGCACAACTGAAGAATTTCTGCACAAACGGTCAGAAACCATCTCAGGGATGCTCATTCAAGGTCTTGACCTGACTGCAGTTCGGCGTCGTAACGGACTTCAGTGGGCAAATGCTCCCTTTTGATGGCCACTGCCACTCTGGAGAAGTGTGCTCTTCATTGATGAATCCCGTTTTGAACTGTACCAGACAGTTTGCAGACAGCTTGTTTGGCGTCGTGCGTGCGAGCATTTTGCTGGTCTCAATGTTATGAAACACAGTGCCCCATGGTAGATGTGGGATTATGGTATGGGCAAGCATAAGCTATGGACAACAAACACAATTATTTTTTATCAATGGCAATTTGAATGCACAGATATACAGTGACGAGATCCTGAGGCCCATTGTCGTGCCATTCATCCACCGCCATCACTTCATGTTTCAGCATGATAATGCACGGCCCCATGTCGCAAAGCATGTTGAGCATGTTTGCGATGCTCCGGATTGACGTGTACAACAGTGTTCCAGTTCCTATCAATATCCAGCAACTTTGCACAGCCATTGAAGAGGAGCGGGACAACATTCCACAATCAACAGCCTGATCAACACTATGTGAAGGAGATGTTGCGCTGCATGAGGCAAATGGTGGTCATACCAGATACTGACTGGTTTGCTGATCCATGCCCCTACCTTTTTTAAAAGGTATCTGTGACCAACAGATGCATATCTGTATTCCCAGTCATGTGAAATTCATAGATTAATGAATTTATTTCAATTGACTGATTTCTTTATATGAACTGTAACTCAGTAAAATCTTTAAAATTGTTGCATGTTGCGTTTATATTTTTTGTTCGGTGTAGCTACACAAGAACAACTAGACAAGAGCCATTGCATTTGAATAAGTATAGCCTAACAACTCATGAAGAAACCACAACTTTATCTGTATTATTGCAAGATATTGACGCATGAACCGAGTGTACTCCCCTGTCTGTGTTCCATTGGACGTTATGCACAGCAAGTGGATTTAGGTCAAGACAAGACAACATGGCTTATGGTAGAGTAGTAAAATAACATCAATAGACAGCTGTTGTTGGTAGATAAGTGGTCGCCAGAGCAGACACCGAGCGAGGGCCGGTTTTCCCAAAGGCATCGTAAGGATACGTTCATTGTTAGAAGTTAGAACCTTAAACTTAGCCTTAAGATACTTTTGTGAAACTGGGCTCAAGTCCTTGGATTCGAACCTTGACTCGCATGCGACCCAGACAGGTATGAAGACACTGACTTGGAACTCACTCAGCTGTGATGGTATACCTCATTGGATGGGTGTGGGACTCACACCCAGGGGCCGATTCAATCAGATACGCTTTAGCCGACATCCGCATTGCAGATGTTTTGATTGTGCCAGAGGTGGAACTCCGTTAGCTCTCAAGTCCACAAGCAGGTCCAGGCATTATTGCCCTAAAGCGAACATTTCCATTGGATGCACGGAGTTGCATGAAGAGAAATCCAATGCAGCCTTCACCCGGATCTGGTTGTGTAGTGGCTTTGCATGCCAGCAAAGCCACTACACAACACAATACTAAACAATACATTCATTGAACTATAACAGTGACAAACGGTGCCCACAAACTGTCATGGCCTGCAGAAAGCGCTCCCAACAGCGAAGCTTTCTTTTCAGCACCATGCTACACCTGGCTATCAGCAGAGCCTTGTCTGGCAGGGAAACAGTTAATTCAGACTCATTTCCTTCCTTTTAAAGTTTGAGCTGTTCTCACAGTGTTCTCCCTGTACACCAATAAATAAAGGGGGCGTAAAAGTAGACAATGAAAGCTCTTACAATATTTGATGATTACATTACTCTAAAACAGGCTATAGGCTACATGTGCACCACCAACTCAGAACAGTAGGCTAAATTATGAGGGGGGAAAGGGACCGAATTATTTGGGTGAGGCACATGGGCTACTAACAGCTTACTACACAACATACACTTAGTATTACTTTCTTGGCTACAGTATACATATCTCCCTTGCATATTACATAATTTATGCAGAACCATACAATACATTTTTGGACCCATCTTGTTGTACTCTGCTCACTTGAACAGGAAGGTGGCGTGGCGGTCCTTCTTGTGGGCTCTAGAAAGAGACCCGAGTTGGATGACCGTTCAAAATTTCCCCGTCTGAACTAGTTTTTTTTCCAGAGTTACGATTTGTCTTGAACTCACTGAAGTCTGAGATTTCCTAGTTCAGAGTTCCCAGTTGTTTTGAATGCAGCAGAAGTCATGCTGGATTGAAAGCACTTTACCAATTGGATATCACGAAATTCGGGAGAAAGGTGTTAAAAAAAAACAGGATAAACATTCACATGTGACGTGTATGGGCCAGAAGTTACGATCTTGTCTCATCACTGCAACTCCCCTATGGACTCGGCAAAGGTCGAGAACCAAGCCACACTGCTTTTTGACACGCTGCTCGCTTAACCCGGAAGCCTGACGCACCAATGTGTCAGAGGAAACACAGTCTAACTGACAACTGAAGTCAGCTTACAGGCACCCGGCTCACCACAAGGAGTAACTAGAGCATGACAAGACAAGGAAATCCCGGCCGGCCAAACCCCCCCCCCACCCTATCCCGGACGACGCTGGGCCAATTGTGCGCTGACCCATGGGTCTTCAGGTCACGGCCGGCTGTGACACAGCCTAGGATGGAACCAGAGGCTGCAGTCGCACCTCCGCACTCATTGTTGAATTTGAGATTTCCAACTTGTTGTGTCATGTTTATGTCCAAAGGCCGATGAGCACAGACACGTTTTATCTATAACTTATCTTCATATGACAAGGATTGAAAAGGATTTACCAATAGATTGACGACTTGATTCATGATGACGAGTACTTGTCTAGCTTGCTAGCTACGATTTTGAAAGTATAATGTTGACATGATCATTACAATCAAAGCTACGGTAAATATAATGTGATCTGATGTCATTTTATCTGTGGCCAATGACCTTGAGCCTTCTTGAACGGGCACTTATAATGTAAGTCGATGGCAGCACCCAAGGGGCTTGAATGTTCGAGCTCTACCCATAGATTTTGCAGTGATGTAGTGTCCCCATGAGTGACAGAACTCTGAGCCAATCACAGAGCAACTAGAGAACATTACCAACCCCTACGCTCTGTATTTTCAGCTGGCTGCCCCAACACCACAGAAAGCACTAAGCTAGGCTGAAACACCTGCATTTTGGAGCTGCCTTACTCAAGAAAGCAAAAAAGAGACCACATTTGTATGCAGCTTTATAATTCTATATTTGTTTTACATAGTTTGCAAACTGATATGTCACTAATGCCAAAATAACATGCAAAACAGGCCCCCCAAAAAACAAAAACAAAATGTGGGCTAAACAGGTGGGACTCAAAACAGGTGTGGCTGCCCACCTACCCTGAATGACACGTCGCCAATGAATTTGCACATCATTATTTCTATACAGCCTAAACCTGGGCTCTCAAATCCTGTTCCCAATGAGCTATCATCCTGTAGGTTTTCCCTCCAACTCTAGTCTAGCACACATGATTCTAATAACCTATCCTAATTAGCTGGTTGATAAACTGAACCAGGTTAGTTAAAACTGGGGTTGGAGCAGGATAGTAGCTCTCCAGGAACAGGGTTTGAGACCCCTGGGCCCTACCACAAAAACATCAGATTTGACATCTCACTGTTACACCTCCAACACCACAAAAACATCAGATTTGACATCTCACTGTTACACCTCCAACACCACAAAAACGTCAGATTTGACATCTCACTGGTACACCTCCAACACCACAAAAACATCAGATTTGACATCTCACTGTTACACCTCCAACACCACAAAGACATCAGATTTGACAGCTCATTGTTACACCTCCAACACCACAAAAACGTCAGATTTGACATCTCACTGTTACACCTCCAACACCACAAAAACGTCAGATTTGACATCTCATTGTTACACCTCCAACACCACAAAAACGTCAGATTTGACATCTCACTGTTACACCTCCAACACCACAAAAACGTCAGATTTGACATCTCACTGTTACACCTCCAACACCACAAAAACATCAGATTTGACATCTCACTGTTACACCTCCAACACCACAAAAGCATCAGATTTGACATCTCACTGTTACACCTCCAACACCACAAAAACATCAGATTTGACATCTCACTGTTACACCAACACCACAAAAACATCAGATTTGACATCTCACTGTTACACCTCCAACACCACAAAAACGTCAGATTTGACATCTCACTGTTACACCTCCAACACCACAAAAACATCAGATTTGACAGCTCACTGTTACACCTCCAACACCACAAAAACATCAGCTACCCAGCAGCATACCACCCTGCATCCCACTGCTGGCTTGTTTCTGAAGGTAAGCAGGGTTGGGCCCTGGATGGGTGACCAGATGCTGCTGGAGGTGGTGTTGGAGGGCCAGTAGGAGGCACCCAATAATATCCCAGGGCAGTGATTGGGGATATTGCCCTGTGTAGGGTGCTGTCTTTCAGATGGGATGTTAAATGGGTGTACTGATTCTCTGTGGTCACTAAAGATCCCATGACACTTATTGTAAGAGTAGGGGTGTTAACCCTGGTGTCCTGGCTAAATTCCCAATCTGGTCACCTTAACATCCCCAGTTTGAAATTGGCTCATTCATCTCCCCTGTAACTATTCCCCAGGTAGTTGCTGTAATTTTAGGATGTGTCCTGTTGACTTACCTGGTAAAATAAGGATTACATTTAAAAAATATTTTTTTAAAGCTACGTTAAATGCTTGACCTAATTTAATCTAGGCTACTGCTGTGGAGGTTATGCTTTTCGTTGAATAAACCACTAAACCATGTCCAACTGGTTAAGTAACCCACATTAGTATTGATTTGATTTGATTGTTAAACACCTCACCTGTAGTGTTGGCCTACACATTTGTTGTAACAACTGCCACAAGTGAATACATGTAGTAAAGTTATTTCTTCTACTATATTATTTTAGCCATCTTCTTGGACAAAGAGGGCAGTTCGGCAGGGGTTCTCGAGGAGGACACGGTTGTTGCCTCGCAGGCTGTTCTATTCGCCATATGGAGAGAAGCTCTGATCTCTGAACCTCTTCTAAAACAAATATACTGTCGCCAGTGAACTGTGTTCTGATTATGTGATATGTTTATACCCAGTAGCTTCGGGAAAAAAGCTAATTGTATTGACTTTATTCACACTTGGTTTGTGTCGGTTCGCTAGCAACACGCATCATACGGGGGAAGCACATGCCTCCCAGGCGGTGGTTCGGTTAGAACCTCTTCAATGATTGAGATTCCACATAACCAGGAATGCATATGGATGTCATGAAATAGGGCAGAAATGCAGTCTTGCAGCAAAGAAACATCTCAGCACTTTATAAAGGCACAGATCTGATTAAAATCATATTATGTTAAAATAAAGTCGTGGTTGGATTTTTATAATGATTAGAACCTATTGTCAAATATGATCATGTATAATATTTAAATGGATATGACTTTAAGTTAAAAGATCATTCAAACAGTTGCCAATGCAAGTAATTACTGGGTTAGTTTCATCTCATATTCTATAATATATATCCCATATTGGAGACTCAATGAAAGTTTAACATGCTGTTTCAAATATGTAGCCTACCATTTTGAAAATACACACACGTAATAATGGCATTTATCCCATATTGGAGACTCAATTAAAGGACTGTTTCAAATATTTAGTCAGCAAACTCAATGTATTTATGTCTTACTCAATCAGTCAACTGTATTTTACATCAGCATTTGTCACAAAGTGCTTATACAGAAACCCAGCCTAAAACCCCAAAGAGCAAGTAATACAGATGAAGAAGCACAGTGGCGGGAACCTAAGAAGAAACCTAGAGGGTGGCCAGTCCTCTTCTGACTGCGCCAGGTGGAGATTACAATAGTACATGGCCATTGAGGCCAGATCGTTCGTCAACATGTTCAAACCAGCGTGGTCAAATAATAATAGCAGTGGTTATAGAAGGTGCAACAGGTCAGCTTCTCAGGAGTACAGTGCATTCGTAAAGTATTCAGACCCCTTGACTGTTTTGTTACGTTACAACCTTATTCTAAAATCGATTAATTTAGACCCTTTGATATGAGGCTCGAAAAGGAGCTCAGCTGCATCCTGTTTCCATTGATCATCCATTGATCATCTTTGAGATGCTTCTACAACTTGATTGGAGTTCACCTGTGGTAAATTTAATTGGTTGGACATGATTTGGATAGGCACACACCTGTCAGTGCATGCCAGAGCAAAAAGCAAGCCATGAGTTTTGAAGGAATTGTCCGTAGAGCTCCGAAACAGAATTGATTAGAGTCACAGATCTGGGGAAGGGTTACCAAAAAATGGGGCAGGTAGCATTCTCCTGGCATCCGGAAAACCGAGATTCGTCCGTCGGACTGCCACTCCAAAAATACGCGTTTCCACTGCTCCTGAGTCCAATGGTGGCTAGTTTTACACCACTCTGACATTTGACATTGTGCATGGTGATCTTAGGCTTGTGTGTGGCTGCTCTGCCATGGAAACCCATTTCATATAGCTCCCAACAAACAGTTATTGTGCTGAAGTTGTTACCGGTGGCAATTTGGAACTCGGTAGTGAGTGTTGCAACCGAGGACAGACAAGTTTTACGTCCTACAAGCTTCAGCACTCTGCAGTTCCATTCTGTGAACTTGTATGGCCTACCACTTCGCAGATGAGCCGTTGTTGCTCTTTGACATTTCCACTTCACAATGACAGGGCAGCTCTAGCAGGGCAGAAATTTGATGAACTGACTTTTGGAAAGGTGGCATCCTAGGATAGTGCCACATTGAAAGTCACTGAGCTCTTCAGTAAGGCCATTCTACTGCCAATGTTTGTCTTTGGAGATTGCATGGCAGTGTGCTCGGTTTTATACACCCGTCAGCCACGGGTGTGGCTGAAATAGCCAAATCCACTCATTTGAAAGGGTGTTCCCATACTTTTGTATATATAGAGTATTAGTTTTATTTTCCATTAATTAAATAAACATTTACATTACAGTGTATTTTGTGTAGATCATTGACAACAAAAAATGATCACACTTTGTATCACAACAAAATGTGGAAAAAGTCAAGGCATGTGAATACGATACCTTCTGAAGGCACTGTACCTTAAATACCTTTTACCCCTGAAGTGATTTGGTCCTGGTACTCCCTGTATGTAGCTTCATTCTTGTGTATTTTATTCCTCATGTTTCTATTACATTTGTCTTATTCTTAAAGGGATAGTTCTCCCAAATTACATATTGGTTTCCTTACCCTGTAAGCCACGTCAAAGTCATTCCACGGAGGGCCAAGTGTTTGCAGGTTTTCGCTCCTCCCTTGCAGTTGATTGATGAATTAAGGTCACTGATTAGTAAGGAAGTCTCCTCGCCTGGTTGTCTTAATTGAAAGGAAAAACAAAAAACCCACAGACACTTAGCCCTCCTTGGAATGAGTTTGACACCCCTGCTGGAAGAAGTCTATGGACACGGTATGACAGCAATCCATGCTTTGGTTTAGTTTCCCTGGCATTGTTTCCAAATGCTAATGTTTTATCCTTATCAAGTCATGGTAACGATATAAGCATTCCGAAAGAATCCACATTTTTTTTGTAGCTCACCAAAGTCACATACAGACGATTTGAACATGGAACATTTTTTGCATTTGGAAACAGTGCCAGCCACTGCCAGGGAAACTAAACTAAAGCATGCATTGCTGTCATACGTTGGACATTGATTTCCTTTCCCTGTAAGCAGTCCATGTGTCATTTTGTAATTTGGGTGAACAATCCTTTTAACTCTGCATCATTGGGAAGGGTTCTTAAGCAAGCATTTCATGGTAAAGTATTGATTGGGGACTTGTTTATGGAGGGTGGGACGGGGGGTGATTTCTGATGCTTTACTTGTGCTTCTCATGACTGTGTTTCTGTATTTAATGTGTATACATACAGTGTGTTCGAAAGTATTCAAACCCATTGACTTCTCCCACATTTTGTTACATTACAGCCTAATTCTAAAATGGATTTAATAAAATACAAATCCTCAGCAATCTACACACAATATCCCATAATGACAAAGCAAAAACAGTCAAATAAAAATAACTCACATTTATTACAGATAAAAACAGAAATACCTTATTTACATAAGTATTCAGACCCTTTGGCATGATACTCAAAATTGAGCTTAGCTGCATCTTGTTTCCATTGATCATTCTTGAGACGTTTCGACAACTTGATTGCAGTCCACCTGGACATGATTTGGAAAAGGCACACACCTGTCTATACAAGGTCCCACAGTTGACACTGCATGTCAGAGCTAAAACCAAACCATGAGGTCGAACGAAAAATCCGTAGAGCTCCGAGACAGGATTGTGTCGAGGCACAGATCTGGGGAAGGGTACCAAAAAAATGTCCTCTAGCATTGAAGGTCCCCAAGAACACAGTAGCCTTCATCATTCTTAAATTAAATAAGTTTGGAACCACCAAGACTCTTCCTAAAGCTGGCCGCCCGGCCAAACTAAGCAATCGGGATGGTCACTCTGACAGAGCTCTAGAGTTCCTCTGTGGAGATGGGAGAACCTTCCAGAAGGACAACCATCTCTGCAGCGCTACATCAATCAGGTTTTTATGGTAGAATGGCCAGACGGAAGCCACTACTCAGTAAAAGTCACATGACAGCCCGCTTGGCGTTTGCCAAAAGGCACCTAAAGACTCTCAGACCATGAGAAACAAGATTCTCTGGTCTGATGGAACCAAGATTGAACTCTTTGGCCTGAATGTCAAGCATCACGTCTGGAGGAAACCTGGCACCATCCCTATGGTGAAGCATGGTGGTGGCAGCATCATGCTGTGAGAATGTTTTTCAGGGGCATGTACTGGGAGACTAGTCAGGATCGAGGGAAAGATGAACGGAACAAAGTAGAGATCCTCGATGAAAACCTGCTTCAGAGTGCTCAAAAACTGACTGGGGCAAACCTTCCAATAGGACAACGACCCTGAGCACACAGCCAAGACAACGCCGAAGTGGCTTTGGGACAAGTCTCGGAATGTCCTTGAGCGGCACAGCCAGAGCCCGGACTTGAACCCAATCGAACATCTCTGGAGGAACCTGAAAATAGCGGTTCAGTGTTGTTCCCCATCCAACTTGACAGAGCTTGAGAGGATCTGAAGAGAATGGGAGAAACTCCCCAAATACAGGTGTGCCAAGCTTGTAGCATCATACCCAAGAAGACAAGGCTGTGATCGCTGCCAAAGGTGTTTCAACAAAAGTACTGAGTAAAGGGTCTGAATATTTATGTAAATGTGATACTTCAGTTCTTTATTTTTAATAAATTAGCTACAATTTCTAAAAAAACTTTTTTGCTTTGTCATTATGGGGTATTGTGTGTAGATTGATGAGGGAATTTTTTGTTGTTGAATAAGGTTGGAACCTAACAAAATTTAGAAAAGGTCTGAATACTTTCCGAATGCACGAAGTATACATATGTATATTTTGTGTACAAAGTGTATATTTGTGTTGTATTGTGCAGGACACACTTGAAAGAGACCTAGATCTCAATGTCTTCCCTGATAAAATAAAGGTCAAATAAATAAAAAGTCAACACCTGTTGTATCCGGCACGTGACAAACTTTGATTTAGATTTGACGAGGGTATCTTTATTTTACGAGGTAAGTTGACTGAGAACACATAATTTACAGTAATACCCCGGGGAATAGTTACAGGGGAGAGGAGGGGGGATGAATGAGCCAATTGTAAGCTGGGGATGACCGTGATGGTATGGGGGCCAGATTGGGAATTTAGTCAGGACACCGGTTTAACATCCCATCCGAAAGACGGCACCCTACACAGGGCAATGTTCCCAATCACTGCCCTGGGGCATTGGAATATTTGTTTTTAGAGCAGAGGAAAGGGTGCCTCCTACTGGCCCTCCCAACACCACTTCCAGCAGCACCTGGTCTCCCATCCAGGGAACAACCCTGCTTACCTTCAGAAGCAAGCCAGCAGTGGGATAGAGGGTCGTATGCAACATGGTGAAGCCCTTTTCAGTCTCTCAGCCTTTTGACAAATGGCATCTGTCTGCCATTCTCTCCTCGGGTATAACTATCTGACCTTGGGTCCGGAAGAACTCCTGGCACTAGTTATACATAAACGTGTGTGTTGAGTGAGAGATATATGCACAAACCAAAGGTGGCCTTGGTTGGACTTGTAAGGCAATCTTTATTGCATATGAATGACAGGACCTGACATTGCCTCCCTTCAATTTTGACATGTATCTGTGCTGTGTGTATTAGACAGTGATAAAACCAGTTTACAGTACATGGCGTTGATCTGCGGGGCTCCTCTGTTAGTCTGCCATGATGTTCAATATAAACCCCTTTTGTAGCATACGTGTTGTCCGTTGAAAGCTTCTCACAGTCTTCCAATATAAAGAATACTAGGTAACACTCTACTTAAAGCACTTTACATTCGGTAGATGACCAATATGACTGTGCCATACCATAGACTAAAACCAGCTGCAATAACTCATTATGACACCTCATATGTCAGTGTTATGACAGTGTTACGCAGGCCTTATGACTGAGGTTCAAGCAAAGTGTTACTGAACAGAACAGAGCCTGATCAACCTGGGCTTTTCCTTCACAAATGAACAGTTTCATACAACTTTACATTTATGACACATGGTTTCCAGACTATAAACATTGCGGTCGTAAAACAGTTCAAAGTTATTGGTTCACCTGGCATACAGAAGCACTTCGTAGGACCCCTGAAGAGTAGGCTATCCACTTCAGGGGCCCTAGAGTGTTCCTCTTCACGCAGGTCTGCACTATCTGTACCTGAGGCAGATCATACAGATTTTAACTACAAGCGACATCTACATAGCAGCAAAAAAAAAAGCCTTTTCGGAGCACAAACAAGGAGACGTGAGGAAACCAACGGTCGAACGTACTAGACCATTGCATGTGCTCAAAGTTTGCACCTGTTATTTCCCACAGATAATATAAAACATTAAGGGTGAACAGAAGGTAAAACAAAGAATACGAGAACGATAATATTACAAAAAAATGAGGTTCAATAATTTCATGTTTCTAGGCATTTGTCTTTTATTTCTTTGTGAAAACAACAGGTGCAAACGGGCACTGGTGAGAGTTCAGTAAATCCTGTGTGTTGACCCTCTGTACAGAGACTGCAGATATGTCACTCCTACACATGAAATGTACATTGAGTTTCCCCAGATGATTCCTGTATGGAAACATCAATCTTTACGATACAGTTGATCCTCATATGGTTACATTTTGTTCTGACAAAACAAGACTTCCATGCCTGAACAAGCCTAACACTCAGCGCCTTGAGGGATGGATCCATGGAGGATCGGAACACGCCAAAACCAACCTCTTTCACACAGCCAGATTATATTCATCCAGGAGTAGGTTTAATTATTGATTCAAGATCTAAAAATGTGACTTGATGAACATAGAAGGCATACTTCTGGCCAACAGTCTGAGACTGAAGCTTAGTTAAGTCCAGGACAATTTCAAGAAGCTATGGCCATGAAACCAAATCATCTCGAGTGCAACTTAGTCCAATGGTAGGGTTTAACGTGGGTCAGTGAAACCAACTGATCTGCTTTGGCGACTTAAGCCACATCCCAAATGTACCTCTACCTTCTATAGAAGAGACTAGGGGTCTATTTGGGAATGGGATTCTGTCCCTTGCAGAGAGGCTGTTTAAAAATGTTGCTGGAGGGGATTCCAATTAACAACAGCTCTACCAATAAAAGCCCAGTCCAGCACAAGCAAGGGATGTGGTCTAGCCCCACTCTATTCAGGGCAACAGGCACAGCCTGTCCAATGGCATGCACAATGGGTAGAACTTTCTCACCTCTCTCCCCATCTCTCACTCAAAACTAGGTTCACAACACAGTAACGTTTCTGCAAAGCTACTTGGCAACGTGGAAAGTGTATCCACTTCCACCCCCCCCCCCCCTTCCTATCTCTTTCCATGTCTCACAACGTGCAATCCATTTCATTCTATTCAGCCAAACAAATTCACGTTCCTGATCCTTTCACAGTGGTCGGGCGATTTAGAATACCCAATGCCACTCCATTTCCCATATTCGGATCAATTCTGCTCCAGGATTGGCCAGCGGGCCTGTCAGTCATGTTCATCAGCCCGTCAGTAGGAGGAGATTGAGGAGGCGGGCTGAAGAGAGCCAGAGGAGTTGGAGCGTCTCATGTGAGGGAGAAGGTACGTGTCAGTGCCCAGCTGGTGAACGTCAAATCGATCCTCCTTACGGTAGGCCAGACAGCGTCGGATAAACGCCTGACACACACACAGAGGGAGAGAGAGAGAGGGATGTTAGTTTATAGAATTAGGATCTGCTTATCAAGCTTTGTCTGTACTAGTCACATTGACATGTCCTGACGATTGTACATTTCAAAGTCAACCAATATGTGTACAATTCAGAGGAACACTGAGTATTATTCTCCTTGGCTTGCTAGCCTGTCTCACCTAGGGCTGTGGCGGTCACGAAATTTCATCAGCCGGTGATTGTCAAGCACATAACTGGTCAGTCTCACGGTAATTGACCGTTAATTAACATAAAACAAATTTAGCATCTCCTGGCTTCCACAGACTACAAACCATTTTAAAAAGTCTAATAAATCTATGTAATATAGCCTACACCTTCACAATAAATCCAGTATTTATTTTAGACAGGTCAAAAGAAGCACGATGAAGAAAATGTAGTCTATTACAGAAGAACAGTTGTCCCCATGTTAGGCCCTGATCTGGCTATGGCTGTGGGATACACTAGCTCATTTAGCAGTCAAGATTCGCTTAGAATTCCGTGGCATTATTTTACAGAATGAAGAACGCAATTGAAAACAGCTGAATAAAATAGAAAGGATATTTTCTCTAAACGCCTTGAGTGCACACATGCGGTTATTCTGTGTTGGGCGGTTAATGTAACTTTAGTTGTTCTACAAACGTTGGGCTATATGTTTATATGTTTTCCCCCATAGTACAAAAGTCGACGTATTCTATTCGGTACGAGAAATAAATATTCCAAACTGACTGGGACAGTACAACCACTAGCATCAATTTTTTTTTTAATGCAATGTGGCTGACGCAACAGATCAGAACGTTTAGCTTCAAATGTTGATAAACTATTAGAATATTTCTTCACATTATAAGTGCAGCAATGCGCACATGGTAGAAGGCTATAAGCGCAAATGTTCCATTAGCGGAAAACATCAAAAGTGAACGCAAATGCGATTATGCATGTAATGCTTTTATTATTAAGGTTAATTTTTATGGTGAAAATGATCTTCCCCAAACTTGAAACTCACACGCTGCTTACATTTGTATTGATATCAGAGTGATTAGAGGGACAACAGAGTGCCGAGTACCAGGCAGTTAGCCAGTTTGGGAGGCTACTAATGACCATCAGCAGCATCAGAGCTTTGGAGAAGCCTAATTACCGTGACTAAAACGGTCACGTGGAGTTTGACTGCATTCATGACTCGTGACCGCCGGTGTGGCGGTAATACGGTCACCGCAACAGCCCTAGTCTCACCTTGGCCTCTGTGCTGGCCTGGGGCTTGGCAGGGAACTGAACCTCAGTGGCTTTGAGGATGGTGTTCTCCTGAAGAATATCCTGCTGAGACTGGTTGTGGCCAAACGGCTGCAGGAACACACACAAACCAATGTTAGACAAAAAACACACCATAGTCTAATAGGGTCAGATGTTCGCACCTTCAGAAGTGTCACTTCAAAAGGGGCTATAATGAGTGGGCTTACCTTCCGTCCATAGAGGCACTGGAAGAAGATGACCCCGACCGACCAGACGTCCACCTTGTTAGAGATCTTAGGAGGCTCCTTGCCCACCACAAAACACTCTGGGGGAAGGTACCTGGACAAGAGGAATGGGAAAACATGGAAGGCAATATACCCAAGAAAACACTTAATATAACGGTTTGTGTGATGAGTCTCACCAGTATGTGCCAGCTCCCTGTGAGGTGAGGTCCATGCCGTCCACTCCATAGTTGTCATCATCCATGATCTTAGACAGCCCAAAGTCTGTGATCTTTATCTCGCCACACGCGGTCCCATCCACCAGCAAGATGTTACCTGCACAAACGGCAGTGCGTGAGTTGAGCGTGTGTCTGTGTTACATACACAAACATGAGTCTGTGTGTGTGTGTGTACCTGGTTTGAGGTCATAGTGTATGATGGGGGGTTTGATCTCGTTGAGGTATCGCAGGGCGTTGACTATCTGCATGACGATGGACCGCGCCTCCTTCTCGGACATCAGCTTGTTCTGTTTCAGATAGAAGTCCAGGTCGTTCCCCTCACAGAACTCTAAAACCGTACAGAACCTGGGGGGGAAAGAAAGAGGAGAGAAAGAAAGAGAGAAAAAGAAGACAAGACTCCATTAACAATAAACTAAAAAGGCATCTCAATGGACAAAAATTCCTTCCACTCCACATCTCCTCTCCTTTATCTGCACTGATGTGAAAGAACTGAACTAGTTTTGGGGTAAAAAGAAACTTACGTGTCTGTATCCAGGGAGAAGTAGTCGTAGAGTTTGACTATTCTGGGATGGTCCAGCTGTTTGTGTATCCGATACTCTCTACAGGCATGTCTGGGACAGGAAACAATGTGTGTTTCTAAGTCTGGTCAAATAAATGTTTACCAAAATGGTACAATGTGGGTTGTGAATCCTGCGTCTCATAACAGTGCCTCGTCAGAGCAGATGGGACATACTTGTGGTAGTTCTCCTTCTTCTCCTCTCTCCAGTTCTTGTTGAGCTGGTGGATTTTAACGGCTGCGTAGCGCTGCTCAAACAGGTCAAAGGCCTGAAGAGAGACATCAGAAGCACAGGTACCGTATGGATCTAGAATCTGTTAATAATCATTCCCAAGCACATACTAGTAGTCAATCCATACCTTATAGACCTCACTGAAGCCTCCTCTGCCCAGCAGATACAGCAGCAGGTACCTCTCGTTCAGAGTGGGGTGGTCTTTAAACCTGACAGACATACAGCACAAGCTGAACCATTTCCTTCCTACAACATATAGGGTTTATTTAGCCAAATGACCTCTACAAGAACGTCATCTTACAAATGCCTAGAAAGTGGTCTATGAACTGGCCAGTTAGCAACACTATAGCTACTGGCCCACGGGTATGTAGGTCCCAGGGTGGATTTTGCACCGGGGCACAGTGGAGCGGTTAAGTGTTCCTATACGATTGTATCTCTTCCTGTCCTGTACTTACGATGAGCTGTCCTCGTTGTTGATCCTCTTCAGCTCTCTGATGTGGAGGTTCCTCACCCGCTCTAACCGTTCCAGCTCTGCCTGGATCTCAGCCTCCTCCTGAGAGACAGTCACTCAGTCAATCGTATTCATTTTGGGATTCGGACCATAGTGTTTTTTTTTTATAAACGTGTTTGTGTTCATATTGACTCGGACCTTCTTCAGGTGTCCCAGGCGAAGCTTGAAGATCTCCTCCTGCTCGTGATACTCAGCCAGAGTCAACCTAACAAATGGTTGATTTAAAGTCACTGCACCAACATCGCAACAGTGTGAGTGTGTATCAGTGGTGGAAAAAGTAGCCAATTGTCATACTTGAGTAAAAGTATAAAAGGTACCTTAGAAATAGAAAATGACTCAAGTAGAAGTCACCCAGTGAAATCCTACTTGAGTAAAAGTCTAAAAGTATTTGGTTTTAAATATACTTAAGTATCAAAAGTAAATGCAATTGCTAAAATATACTTAAGTATTAAAAGTATAAATAATTTCAAATTCCTTATATTAAGCAAACCAGACGGCACAATCTTTCTTTAAAAATAAAAAGTTAGATAGCCAGGGGCATGCCCCAACACTGACATTTACAAATGAAACGCGTTTAGTGAGTCCGCCAGATCAGAGGCAGTAGGGATGACCAGGGATGTTCTCTTGAGAAGTGTGTGAATGGAACCATTTTCCTGTCCTGCTAAGCATTCAAAATGTAACTAGTACTTTTGGGTGTCAGGGAAAATGTATGGAGTAGAAAGTACATTATTTTCTTTAGGAATGTAGTGGGGTAAAAGTTGTCAAAAATATAAAATAGGAAAGTGAAGTACAGATACCAAAAAAAAACCTGACTTAAGTAGTACTTAAGTATTTTTACCTAAGTACATAACACCACTGGTGTGTATGCATCTGTCCATACACATGTATGTACTAGTGTGTGTACACTTACATCTGTGGCAGGGAGGGTTTGAGGAAGGGGTCGGGGTCATTGCCGTTGACGACCTTGGTCTTGCGTTGTTTGGGTTCAGAGGTGGTTGCTAGGGAGAGGGAGGGGGAGGAGGGATTGGGGGGCTTCCTCTTGGCCAGCAGCTTCCTCTGACGCTCTATCTCCTCTCTCTGTTGGTTGATACCCTCCTGCTGCCTATACGGAGAAGAGGGTTATTAAGCTTTTTAGAAGGTAATAAGGTCAATCCACATATAAAAGCGTGGATCGTTTCATTATGCTCTGGAGAGCACCACCCCCCCCCCCCCCCACAAATATTTTGGGGAATTTTTACCGTTAATTGGTTAGCCGCTGAAAATACATTTGAAATAACGTAATTAAATATGTATCTTATCACACGTACACACCATACAATTATTTGATAAAAGACATTGAAAACAGCATTCCTCCACTGTTCTATTTGTTTGCATATCAACATTGTTTCGCTGTCAAAGCCAAATGCACAATCCTAACCCGAGATTCCCTCTTTCAAAGTTTCTAAACAGACAGTGTTCTACACTAACCTTTTCCAATGGTGACACTGGTGCTAACTTTTTCCAGTCGATTTGGTCGCACCAATTTGTTTCTAAAAAAATATGTATAATTGATCATAGCCTGGCCCATAAGGTGCCTGCCTGCATTCCATACAGAACCAGGCTAATAATGACTAGCCATCTTTTAAATTAGCATGCCGTGTTCTTAAATTGATTTGGATAGATTTACTCTAACAGCAAAGAAAAGATACTTCAAATAAAAGTGCAAAATGTATTTATTGATCCCCCAAACTCAACTCTGGACCTCGAAGCCAGTTCCACTGCTTGTTTTCATCGTTCCACTCTAATCACAGACTGACTTAGACCTGGGACACCAGGTGGGTGCAATTAATTAATCAGGTAGAACAGCAATCCAACAGGCTCCCAACGAGCAAGTGATTTTATTTGGCCCCCAAAGTTGAGGAAAATAATAAATTAAAGACCGTAAAAACACCAGTAAATCTCCAAGTGATTTTAATTTCAGAAATCTGTTCCAAAGTATTCCCACGCATAGAGTGATGTGTGTCTGAAATGTTTTAGTTAAATATTAAATCTTTTGGGGCTTCTTGCAGTCTACAAATTTTCTGTACTTTTGTTTTCAGTCCCCCGACCATTTGCTCAATAAATAAAACAATTGTCCCGCAGCTGAATCCTGTTGATGATCCCTGTCGTAGGGTAAGTGATGAACACACCTGCTCTAGAGGGTAGAATTAGAAAAAAATATATACTTCATAGTGAAACGATACCACGGCAAAAACAAAGTGGGGAGAACAGTTATTTCTCCCAGTTCTCCCCCCCCCCACTCAATTTCGTCATATCCAATTGGTAGTTAAGTCTTCTCCCATCGCTGCAACTCCCTTACGGACTCGGGAGAGGAAGGTCGAGAGCCATGCGTCCTCCGAAACACGACCCTGCCAAGCCAAACTGCTTCTTGACACACTGCTCGCTTAATCAGGGGACCATTTTTGTGCATTTACCCTTTCATTTAGGTGCGCACCAGCCAGACTGTTGTGCTCGACTAGCAGCGTTTCTGTAGCCATAGGCGGCGCGTTTCAAGTATGGGGAAGCTAATGACATTTTTTTTGCATTCCATGCATCATCGCATGTGTAGGTTTATTTAAGATGGCCTACTATTCCTAACGTGACGAGTAGATTGATTGTCATCATTTACGCAAATAATATAACTCAATGACTGTTCGCAAGAAAATACAGTTCAATGCATGGCTGAGTGTGTAGTGGCGTAGAATTGGCCAAGGCTACCTCAGATACGTTCCTTGGCCTTACACATTTCATACAATTCTACTACACCATCGGTACTCATCGGACTATTTGTGAAGGTCCCAGTCACACAGGTCCAGTCACCTAGGTGGCAAAGGTCGAAGTGGATATGGTCATTTATCGACGTAGTAACAAACTCCCACCTTGCAACACATGCGATTCCAAAACTGTTCACACCCCTCTTATTGGCGGAGAGAACATTTTCCCAAAATATATATTTTTTTACGACCTTTACAACCAATAAAACACTTGTCACACTGCCAAGTCAAACGGTCTCAAATGCGACTGTATTGGTCACAGTACGGAGCCAAGAACAGATGTTCATCGCTGCCAGATTTGGAACCGCTCGCATAAGGTGCACTGTTTAGAACAGTGTTTTCATGATAATTGCATTTTGGCGAATGTCTGAAGTGTTTTACATTGGCTGCTTCATTACAGCAGTTGTATGTTCAATGACATAGCCGTTTGAATGGGAGTCGATTGGCTTGCTACTGTTGCATGTTTCAATGAAGCTGTAAATTAAAAATGTCTGTTCCTTGTATGCACACAAAGCATTTTTTGTTGGTCACCTCATACTATTTGGAACAAATTTAACCGCCTGTTAACCGGTTAAAAGAGGGTTGGATAGACGGCAGCAAAATTCACCTAAATGTGCACCCCTAATGTTATATGTTGCTTCGTGAAGTGTGCGTGTTCTCACTTGACAAGGTTCTGGAATGCGTATCCGTCGGTCCACTGTTCAGTGTAGGAGGCTCCATGTCTTACAGTGGTGAAGTGACCCAGCCTCAGACGGTCCTGCATGCTCTTCTCTCTGCACGACTGTTTCTCCTGGGTGCTCTACAAAAACACACGGGTTAACATGCAAGTTCATCCCGACACGTCAGAAACAAGAGCAAACACAAACTAACTGTGTACCTTCTCGATGAGCAGCTTCTTGCTCATAGTGATGCATTTGTTCAGTCTCTCCTTGTATTTCTCCAGTAGTTTCTGCTGTTCATCAATCTGTCGCCTCAGGTCACAGTTAGCCTACAAGAAAAACGGTCAGCGACAATAGATGATCAATACACAACCTATAAGTATCCCCTGTAGTACCCTAACTAGCACGTAAACTCACCCTGAGCAGGTCATCGATGCGTCCCTCCTTCTTCTCCAGGTCCAGACTCTTGTTGCTCTCCAGAGCAGCAAGCTTCAGACCTGTCAACTCCGTCTGGGTAGAGAAAGTAAGAGGAAGGTGTTTGACATGTGAGGAGCAAGAGAAGTAGATGTGAGAAGAGTATGAGGAAAGAAAGAGTCTTGTTCCCTGGTCGAGGAAGACATGGATGTTGATTATGGTGGCAGCCCCCCCCCCTCCCACCTCTCTGATTCAGAGGTATTGGGTTAAATACCGAAGACACATTTCAGTTGAATGCATTCAGTTGTACAACTGACTAGGTATACCCCCTTTCCCTTTCTTACCTGCACACACTTGCTGGCGCAAGCTTTGTAGTTCATTAGGGGATCGCCAAAACACAGACCGGTGGGAGAGGAACTGTTCTGTCGGATCTATAGACAACACACATACAACATTGTTCTAAACAATGTGATAGAACGCCGAAGCCTACAATTCTTCTACAGCGTGGGTGTATACATACGATAGAGCCTGGTGCAGAGTGAGCTCCGTGGTGTGAGTTCTGTGGTGAGCGGAGGACCTGTGGTAGAGCCCTCACTGGACTGGAGCCATTCCCCCCATGGAACTACACACAGGAAATAGCAGGGTGAGGAAAGGGAAGTGACATCATCTACATATAGCCCAGCAATAGCAGAGTGCCTCAACAAGGGAAATTCAGACTGTCAGTCAATCACAATCTGCTTAATCAATCATTAAACCCCCCCAACCCAATCAGGTTATCACCGCCATGGAGAACTCAGAGTTACATTTGAACAAGGAGACTGAAACAATTACATTATAGGACACTCACATCAAAGTAGTCACTGATCTTGGGCCCCCGTGTGGAAGTCTTCCCTGTAGGAGAGGAGAGCCGATAGCCTGGGTTAGCAATGCATAACACAGCATAGCAGATAGAGGTTAGAACAACTCAGGGACTAGGGGTGTGAAAACCAAAACAAATGTTTTCCCCGCCCCCCACAAAATTAAAATGACAGGGCAGTTATTACAACATGTTATTTTCCGTGTTATAACCGAACAAGAAGATAGGCCATAAAGGTCTGGGGAAAGTTGTGTCATTTAAAAGGTAGACTCAGCAATATGAAGTAGATGCAGAAAGTAAACAGCATAGTGGATCAATTTCCTCAAAAACTAAGAGCGATGAAGCGCGATGCTCAACTTCTCCACCGTATTGTTTGGTGCCCTGTCTACCATGCTGTGAACAGCGTGAAGCGAACACGGGCACATGCGCAGATACTGTTTGTGACCGTGTGAGAGCGAAGTGTTGCATCTCGCTCAATATCCTAGCCTATTCATTGATGATAGGCCGTGCTTTACTGAAGTTGCGAGACATTCCAAAAATATTGCAGGATACAGCTTTCGATTGCCGATAGATGGGCCTAGTGCACGGTTCTGGCGGTCTGCTGGCCGACCTGCCTATACTGTCCCCCGCCTCACTCTTTCTGTCCCCCACTAGCTCGGTAATAAAGATGAGTGTTTGTGTTCTCGGAAGTACGGCAACTAATCAGTCCCCTCCGTTCCAAAATTACTGAATCTTCCAATTGAAATCGACTCTTGACACTCAGAAATAGGAGTTGGCACCGGGAGTCGACATGAAAGTCGAGGAATCAATTGCTTTGGAGTCGACTCTCCACCACCACGTCATCGTTAACAGTTGGAAAAATGGCAGAGAAAGGCAAGCGGTAGCACCAAAGCTCTGCATGGCAATAGTTTGAGAAGGGTTACTTCGGGATTTTGGCAAAGGCAATTTATCTACTTCCCCAGAGTCAGATGAACTCGTGGATACCATTTTTATGTCTGTGTCCAGTATGAAGGAACTTTGAGGTGGAATTCAGATACAGTAATGGTAGTAAAGGTGCTTAACCATCTGAAGGGGAACGCACTGTGAGACCCAAACCGTTGCTGGCAGCGGCATTGTGAATTCAGGTGGCATTTTATAAATATTATAAACCTTTTAACGGAAAAACGATAAAAACATGGTCATTTAAACACGAAGAAAAAATATTATACATTTGTCACATTCCCATCAGGGACCTCACAACAAAATGAAATAACGGCACTGTCACCTTCTTGAACAGAGAGTGATAACCCGTGACATTAAGAACACGGGGGGGGGGGGGGGGAATAGGGAGGATACGAGGGAGTGAAATCAAGCAGAATCAAAAATCCTTTCAAAACCTGACCAGATCCTTCCTCTCCAGTTCATGAGTGTTATTATGTTGGGTATGCGTCATACCTTGGCTGCTCTCAGAATGGGTGTCAGCTTTCCTTTTCCTTCCTCTGGACGACTCAGAGGGCTTCTTCTCAGGGGTCTGATAATAAACAAACACTAAATCACTTTTCTGACACTTGCGTGTCCAATAAGAAAGAGTGCGTTTCTGTGGGGGTAGGGACAGAACAGTAGGAAGAGTACGTACAGAGTATGCAGGAGAACTCCCTCTCTTCATATCAGAGTTCTAGGGAGAGAAAGATACCATAGAAAGAGAGTCAGGAGGGGGTGAGAAAGGGAGGAAAGCGAGAGATTGAGGCGGGTCATGCAAGTACAAACAAAGATAATCTAATTCTCCTGATTAACGGTCCATTGTTCCAAAAATAAAAATGGATACATAGATAAAATGCCTGCCCTCTGTCCCCACACAAACAAAATGGTGTATTTTCTTAAACCAGAAAATTAGCCACCTATGTCCGTAATATGGTGTGACATCTAATCATTGAAACTAGGACAGCGGCCTCCCTCACTGCCAGCGCCTCTGCATAGCGTGTGTCTCTCACCTCTGACTCCTTGTCACTGGAGGAGCCCAAACTGCCATAGCTGTTGTTGGAGCACTCGTTGGCCAGACCCTAGATATACAGAGAAATCAAGCACAGTTGTTATAGTGTGCTGTGTTCTTTTTGTGTGTGCCTTTCAAAAACGTTTAAGTGTGTCTGGTATGAGTAAAACCATGCATGTCTATTGATGATTGAGATAGTTTTGCGTTGTGCGTTTCACCTTAGCCCCCCCGCTGGTGCTGCCGGTGCTCCCTACTGTGTTGCCGCTGACCCCGCCCATGAACCTGGCCTCCAGAAGCTCCTGCCTGCGAGGGTCCAGGCTGTGCAGCTCCTCCATGGGGCCTACACAACAACATAAGATAAAGCTATATATGGCTATGTAAGGATACAGCAAACTGCATCAGATACATCACACTACCGCCCACTTCTGATAAGAGCACATTGGATAAGTGCAAACTGTGTGAGTGCAGTGCATTTCACCACTCCCACATCAACAACACAGTTACTTAGTCTGTGTATCTGCATGCTCTATAATATGTATTTAGTGAACACCTTATGGACAGCACCAAGCTTTCGCATGCATGTATCAGGTGTCAAAACTGAATGTTAGGCTGTAAGACCACTACTGGACAAGCAAGAGTTTCTGATTCAACAGCTGAGCTGCGGGTGTGAACTTTGTCCCCATCAATCACCAAAACATGGAATGTCTGACACACAACCCCAGCCTTATGAGGTTCAAGTAAAGAGAAACCAGACAGCAGTAATAAAACATTGACAAGCACTGTAAATATGGCCACGGGAATACCACATCCAGGCCTGATCTTGATCCCGGTCCAAAGCATAATTAGCTACATGGTTATTTCCATCCCAAATTGGAATAGTTAGCAACACTAAGAAATGTGACACGCTAAGTAGCCTTTGTGTGACAAACTTCCGTTCTCGGGATGACAGAGTCACGGGCTTTAGTTCTGATGCCGACAACAGTCTGTTCTTGTTCAGATGTTGAAGTGATCAGAATAGAAACTTTGACAACGGAAAGTGTTGTTCCTAGTTGATTATTAGAAGTCGTTTGAATGCATCATAACTCACTGGATTCGTTTAGACTTGTAGTAGCCCTGCTGTTTGACAGAAGGCCAAAGGCATTCAACTACCCACAGCTGTTTCGCTACAAGTGATGACTAGTCTCTGCAACATTGCTAACCTAGCTACTATAAGTAGTTACATAAATGACAACTCCTTGGTCATCTAACGTTATGGTCTAGCCTGTTCCTACTTATTTTCCACTCAACCGGTCTGCTCCTGTCTGAATATTCCATTGCTAATGCTCTCCATTGCTCTACTGTAACTGAGCGCTGACACCTATTGAAGCTAGCTAGTAGCTGACGCTGGCTAGCTACTGTACTGACTGTAACTGTTCGGCCATCAATTGACATCCATAAATCCGTCGAATTGGGGCGATATAAGTGGAAACAGTGCGCATTTCCCATCGAACAGACTTCGATGAATGCCATTGTTGATGAATTACCTTCCTTCTTGGCGGTCGCCGTTATGTGTTGTTGAGAAATCGTTGGGGACGAGGATAGCTGCTGCGACCAAGATGGCGTCGCCTCCAAACTTCCACCACCACTTCCACTGTTACTTTGGACACTCATTAAGCCACTTTACAAGCTAGAGATCAAGCAGGCACACGGGCGTCCGTGTAAATCCGAAAACCCAAACTTGCATACACCAGCAGCCACCTGCTACATAGCCACAGCAGTCAATCTAATGTTGCACATTTTGTAAACATATTTTTCAGCAGGGTAGTAACATGCTAGGATAAAATGTAACCTTTGCATCGATCGCGCGGCTGTCAGCATCAGTTCCCGAACAGGGCTTCAACAGTCACTAGTACCCACGAGTATTCTGCCAGCAGCACAGACAATGACGTCACTTTCGTATGGTAATGAGGAAGTCTTCAAAATAAAACCCCGCATTTCACATTGTGGGAATGTGGATAAATCATTCAAAAGATATATCATTTTAATCAATGGGCGTTTCTATTGTGATAACAAGAAAATACGAGTCATCTATGAATTTCTTTTTTAAAATATGGTTTAAAAATGTGTTTACCAATAATGAAAAAATACAATGTTGACACTGGTATGTTGAGAATATTGAGCTGTAGAGAGCAACTTTTCTACCTGGTGGAAAATACTCAGTAGGGTCTGCTGGCTTTTGATACCGACTCCTCCATAGCCCCCAATGCAATACACTGTAATAGACTGTACGTGGGATACATATTGGCTTGTAGAGATAGCTTTTCTACCTGTCTCAGCTAATGTGGGGTGGGAAATGCTCAGTAGGGTCTCTACTAACCAAATGTCATTTTGGAGGGGCACTGTGTTAAATACATATGCATTTAGTGCTGCACATTATATTCATTCCAAAACAATACATAAATGTAATGTTGTTGTGTTGAATATCAGTTGTAAAGACAAAATACTTTATCACTTTTTTTTCTTACCTTGTTTTGCTAGCACAGACTAGAATATGTTCCGGGATTTATCCAATGGCATTGAGAAGTATACCACCCATATCAATAAGTGTATCGACAACGTTATCTCCAAAGTGACTGTACGTACATATCCCAACCAGAAGCCATGGAATACAGGCAACATCCGCACCGAGCTAAAGGCTAGAGCTGCCACTTTCAAGGAGTGGGACACTTATAAGAAATCCCGCTATGCCCTTAGATGAACCATCAAACAGGCAAAGCGTCAATACAGGACTAAGATCGAATCCTACTACACTGGCTCTGACGCTCGTCGGATGTGGCAGTGCATATAAACTATTCAAATCAGCTGCGATTACAGCTGTAAGTCGCTTGGGGTATGTCTCTATCAGTTTTGCACATCGAGAGACTGAAATTTTTTCCCATTCCTCCTTGCAAAACAGCTCGAGCTCAGTGAGGTTGGATGGAGAGCATTTGTGAACAGCAGTTTTCAGTTCTTTCCACAGATTCGATTGGATTCAGGTCTGGACTTTGACTTGGCCATTCTAACACCTGGATATGTTTATTTTTGAACCATTCCATTGTAGATTTTGCTTTATGTTTTGGATCATTGTCTTGTTGGAAGACAAATCTCCGTCCCAGTCTCAGGTCTTTTGCAGACTCCATCAGGTTTTCTTCCAGAATGGTCCTGTATTTGGCTCCATCCATCTTCCCATCAATTTTAACCATCTTCCCTGTCCCTGCTGAAGAAAAGCAGGCCCAAACCATGATGCTGCCACCACCATGTTTGACAGTGGGGATGGTGTGTTCAGCTGTGTTGCTTTTACACCAAACATAACGTTTTGCATTGTTGCCAAAAAGTTCAATTTTGGTTTAATCTGACCAGAGCACCTTCTTCCACATGTTTGGTGTGTCTCCCAGGTGGCTTGTGGCAAACTTTAAACAACACTTTTTATGGATATCTTTAAGAAATGGCTTTCTTCTTGCCACTCTTTCATAAAGGCCAGATTTATGCAATATACGACTGATTGTTGTCCTATGGACAGAGTCTCCCACCTCAGCTGTAGATCTCTGCAGTTCATCCAGAGTGATCATGGGCCTCTTGGCTGCATCTCTGATCAGTCTTCTCCTTGTATGGGCTGAACGTTTAGAGGGACGGCCAGGTCTTGGTAGATTTGCAGTGGTCTGAAACTCCTTCCATTTCAATATTATCGCTTGCACAGTGCTCCTTGGGATGTTTAAAGCTTGGGAAATCTTTTTGTATTCAAATCCGGCTTTAAACTTCTTCACAACAGTATCTCGGACCTGCCTGGTGTGTTCCTTGTTCTTCATGATGTGCTCTGCGCTTTTAACGGACCTCTGACTATCACAGTGCAGGTGCATTTATACGGAGACTTGATTACACACAGGTGGATTGTATTTATCATCATTAGTCATTTAGGTCAACATTGGATCATTCAGAGATCCTCACTGAACTTCTGGAGAGAGTTTGCTGCACTGAAAGTAAAGGGGCTGAATAATTTTGCACGCACAATTTTTCAGTTTTTGATTTGTTAAAAAAGTTTGAAATATCCAATAAATGTCGTTCCACTTCATGATTGTGTCCCACTTGTTGATTCTTCACAAAAAAATACAGTTTTATATCTTTATGTTTGAAGCCTGAAATGTGGCAAAAGGTCGCAAAGTTCAAGAGGGCCGAATACTTTCGTAAGGCACTGTATAAATATATGGATGAGCGATGGCAGGGCGGCATAGTCAAGATGCAGTAGATGGTATAGAATACAGTATATACATATGAGATGAGTAATGTAGGATATGTAGACATTATTAAAGTGGCGTAATTTAAAGTGACTAGTGATACCTTTATTAAATCCATTCATTAATTTATTAAAGTGGCAAGAGATTTGAGTCTGTATGTTTGCAGCAGCCACTATATATGTTAGTGATGGCTGTTTAACAGTCTGATGGCCTTGAGATAGAAGCTGTTTTTCAGTCTCTCGGTCCCTGCTTTGATGCACCTGTACTGACCTCGCCTTCTGGATGATAACGGGGTGAAAAGGCAGTGGCTCAGGTGGTTGTTGTCCCTGATGATCTTTTTGGCCTTCCTGTGACATCGGGTGCTGTAGGTGTCCTGGAGGGCAGGTAGTTTGCCCCCGGTGATGCATTGTGCAGACCGCACTACCCTCTGGAGAGCCTTGCAGTTGTGGGCCAGAGCAGTTGCCGTACCAGGCGGTGATACAGCCTGACAGGATGCTCTCGATTGTGCATCTGTAAAAGTTTGTGAGTGTTGTAGGTGACAAGCCAAATTTCTTCAGCCTCCTGAGGTTAAAGAGGTGCTGCTGCGCCTTCACCACGCTGTCTGTGTGGGTGGACCATTTCAGTTTGTCCATGATGTGTACGCAGAGGAACTTAAAACTTTTCACCTTCTCCACTACTCTCCCGTCAATGTGGATGGGGGGATGCTCCCTCTGCTGTTTCCTGAAGTCCACGATCATCTCCTTTGTTTTGTTGACGTTGAGTGAGAAGTTATTTTCCTGACACCACACTCCGAGGGCCCTCACCTCCTCCCTGTAGGCAGTCTCATTGTTGTTGGTAATCAAGCCTACCACTGTAGTGTCTGCAAACATGATGATTGAGTTGGAGGCGAGCCACACAGTCATGGGTGAACAGGGAGTACGGGAGAGGGTTGAGAATGCACCCTTTTGGGGCCCCAGTGTTGAGGATCAGCGGTGTGGATTATGTTGTTTTCTATCCTCACCACCTGGGGGCGGCCCGTCAGAAAGTCCAGGACCCAGGGTCTCGAGCTTAATGACGAGTTTGGAGGGTACTGTGGTGTTAAATGCTGAGCTGTAGTCAATGAACAGCGTTCTTACATAGGTATTCCTCTTGTCCAGATGGGATTGGGCAGCGTAATGGCGATTGCGTTATCTGCGGACCTATTGGGGTGGTAAGCAAATTGGAGTGGGTCTAGGGTATCAGGTGGGGGTGGAGGTGATATGATCCTTGACTAGTCTCTCAAAGCACTTCATGATGACAGAAGTGAGTGCTACAGGGCGGACTACAAAGGGAAACTCAGCCGCAAGCTGCCCAGTGACGTGAACTTACCAGACGAGCTAAATGCCTTTTATGCTCGCTTCGAGGCAAGCAACACTGAATCATACATGAGAGCACCAGCTGTTCCACACGACTGTGTGATCACGCTCTCCAAAGCCGATATGAGCAAGACCTTTAAACAGGTCAACATTCACAAGGCCGCAGGGCCAGACGGATTACCAGGATGTGTACTCAACTGGCAAGTGTCTTCACTGACATTTCAACCTCTCCCTGCACGAGTCTGTAATACCTACATGTTTCAAGCAGACCACCATAGTTCCTGTGCCCAAGAAACCACCCCAGTCATAGACTGTTCTCTCTACTACCGCATGGCAAGCGGTACCAGAGTGCCAAGTCTAGGACAAAAAGGCTTCTCAACAGTTTTTACCCCCAAGCCATAAGACTCCTGAACAGGTAACCAAATGGTTACCCGGACTATTTGCATTGTGTGCCACCCCCAACCCCTCTTTTACGCTGCTGCTACTCTGTTTATCTTATATGCATAGTCACTTTAACAATACCTACATGTACATACTACCTCAATAAGCCTGACTAACAGGTGTCTGTATATAACCATGCTACTCCTTTTTCAAATGTATTTTTACTGTGGTTTTGTTTCTTTACACACACACTTTTTTTCACACCATTGGTTAGAGCTTGTAAGTTAGCATTTCACTGTAAGGTGTCTGTATATAGGCTTTTGTATATATACACCTGTTGTATTCGGCGCACGTGACAAATAAACTTTGATTTGATTTGATGTAGTCAGACGTGAATGTGACTCACGTTAGTGATTAGTGCTAACTATCTAACGTTAAATATCCATGCCCTGGTGGACTAGTTAGCATGTCACCAACAGTGGGGTCTGGGGAAAAGGTTGAATACACTAACGATGAGCTAACTTATCTAGCTAACTAAACGTTAGATAAATATCCCTGCCCTAGTGGGCTAAAATTAGATAGCATGTCACCACATGGAAAAGTTTGACTACACGAACGGTGAGCTAATATTAACTAGCTAGCTAGCTAGCTAGCTAATAAAGGACTTGTGGGCTCAATGTTTTCCCATACAAAACACAAACGGTTTTGTTACACAAGTGCATCTGTTGTACATGACTAAACAAATGACCTGTGAAGTCAGTTATACATGTCAGCGGGGTTGGAAATTAAGCTAACCAGAGGCTAGTACTTTTTAGATAGAGCTAGTAGACAATGTGCCAAACTAGCCTGACAGCAGTGAAATTTTGCCTTTACAAACATTGCACGCCAAAGATTTAGAACTTGAATGTTACCCAGGCTAGTAGAAATTGTGATCTGCTGGCAAGTGCCCAAAATCCTTATGTTCCATCCCTGCATGTCAGTCCCTTTCAGATGATCCCCCATATCATTGTTGGTCTTTCTCAGTGACCTCACAGCTGAGGCTTTCCTTTAGAGAATTAGAATCAGAAGTACAGTCATATAACTCGTCACAATACTTCACCTCTTCATGCAAATTGTACCCTAGACTGTCCTGGTCATTTCTGGCTTTGTCCCCTTTCCCCATGTTTTAGACCTAAGGCGTGACATGCGGAACATCAGGCTCACCCCACAAGAAGCCGTGCATGTCCAACGCCACCCTACTGCTGGAAGTAATGTACCTCTCTCTCTCTCTCTCATAACTTAAACAGAACAGATATAAATTCTCACTGTGCCCATGATAAAAATGCAATGTAAATTGTGTTGTACAACTGAATGAAACTGTGAGGAGATGCACTCAGACCAGCCTTTTTGATTGAACTTACGTTAACTAGATTACTTAAGTTGGCTGCTTTGACCAAAACTTGAACGTAACATAACCTATTGTTTGCGTATGATCTTTATTCATTGTTCACTTGTTTTTCAACAATGTCAGGTCCAGGTAGGGATGACTGGGGCTTTTAGCAAGTAAGACAAAGGGGTAGAGAAATCATTTGAACATCAGATATAAAAAAATCCCACTGTGCCCATGATGAAGTTAACTACATTTATTTAGTTGGCTGCTTTTGAGCAAAACTTGTACGACCTACAGTATGTGGAATATTTTTGGACCTTTGACTCCCCTGAAAACAGGCACTGACAGAATGACCAATAGGAGTTTGTCAGAGGTCATCACACTGGATGGTGCCAGTAAGGATGGTTTTCAAAGAGTTGGTAAGACCCTCCCTGAAATAAAAATTGTATTAGAAATTACCACCAGGGACACCTGAAGTCAATATTAAAATGAATAATTCTTTATTATCAGCAAGCTGGAGAGGTTCCAACAAACTTAATGCACCATAGTAAACGTCAGTTGGGAGCTCCTCCGGGGCAGTCCCGTTAGTTCTCTTATATACTGCTTACACAGACAAGTCATATTTGCATGATTTACATTATTCATTACTGCACTTGGTTGGGCACAGGTGGCTTCCTCCACTCGCATTTCACATCCTTGCGGCCGATATTATGAAACTACAAAATAGGCTACAGGAAGGATGTTAAGTGCCACATGCCTTTCAATGCATGACTTTGAACACCTTCAAATACATTTGTTGTAAGAAACGTGCTATATAAATACAGTTTGATTTGATTGATGACATAACAGCCGTAGAATATTTAATAAACTGTACTTTCAAATGAGTACAAGTGCAGTTTTTCCATGAACGTCTAATGATCACTTGGGATTTTATCACTTGATATACAGTATAAATCATATAGTGGGAAGGATCCTATAAATCAAGACTGTGTGAATGCATGTACCACTCCGAATAAATACATACTGTGCCTTTGGTCATGAAACTACAATACAGGCTGGATGTCTAAAAGTCAATTCAATAGATTTTTACATTAATTCTCATCAATGACAACATTCTAGAACAGAGTTATCACTCATCTAAGTCTGGTATCTGGGGTAATCTGGTTAATGCTCTTTCCTTGTAGAATGTTGATGTCACGAGATGGATAAGTGGGTGGCGGGGCTGGTGTGATCAGACGCACCTACAGCGAGTTGGCTAATCAGACAGGTAGCTGGGGATTGGCTGTAATTTTTAAAAGCCTGGTGTTTGGGCCTGGGCGTTGAGGGGAGAATGTCTCTCCGTGGGTGTTCATGTCTGGTCTATTTTGGGTGATTGCGCGGGACCAGAAGTCTTACTGGTGAATTTGAGTGAGGAAGTGGGTGGCTGTGCTAACAAGGAATTGGGACTGTGGAGTTGAGTGGTGATCTGAAAGCAGAGGACCGAGAGAGGCATTGGTACAACACACATCCAGGAGCTTTAGCACCGCCAAGTAAGGGACGTGATTCTTCCTGTGTTCCCCTTACATTACTCTTTCTCTCGCTCTCTGGGCTGTTTTGCCACGCCACTGAAAGCCACTATTGTTGGCAGGTTTTCCTGCTGTCTGTATTCCTCTCGTTTAACACCGGAGGCAGGGCCATCGGTGACGTCGCCAAGCAGAGTCTCAGACTGGGCTCGTTCCAGGAGAGGGAGCTGTGCGGATCTGGATATCGCCACAGAGACAATTATTTTATTTTTCTTTCGTCGGGCCCTAGACATCGAGAACCTATCCCCAACCTTTAGTAAGAATATTTAAAGATAAATACACAACACAGAGAACTAAAGATCAATGGAACTAGTTTTTCAGTTCAAAACCTATTTAGAATCTGGGTAGAGGTTCCAGTCCAGGACTCATAGCTACATGTGGCAAATTCTCATTCGTCCAAATTGTCTATACATTGAGCCTGGAATGGGATACTTGGCATTTAGCCCAATTTTACTGCAAATAATTTTAATTGGTCAACCATATATTTTTCCCTCCCTAATTTGCTTTGGGGTCTGTGCTATTGAAGAATAACATCAACTGCTAACACATTGCTGGGTGAGTCTAGACCTATATCATTTCAAATAACTAAATCAGGTTAATTTAAGTGCATGCAATGAGTTACGTGTCTGGGACATATAGGGGTTCTCTGTTAAAGCCCTCAGTTAAAATAAGCCATAATTGATTACGGGTGTGAAACAGAAGTTGCTAGTTGAGTAGCAATTTTTACACGTGAAGGTTATGTAAGGCTTGTACAAGCTTTTTAAGTAAACACAAGTTTTAGGGGTGACCAGGCCCTGCAGAAAGAATTTGTGATCTATAGATAGGTTAGTCCTCAAGGGGTTAAAAATAGGGTGTATGGTTAAATAGGTATATAAATATTATACAACTTTAAGTTAATGTAATGGCATTTTCAAGTGAGGAAAACACTCTTGAAATGGACGGGACAGGTGCTCCGCATGTGAACATGAGAAATATATTAAATTCACTGTCTAGTGATATGAAGAACCATTTCAAAGTAGAGGAGCGTAGGCAGGAGATAAATAAATATTCTGTCATTGTTGACAAGGACAGAAGATGGAATCTGATATACAAAAAGCTTGGAGAAAAATACAGAGAATGTCCGACTCACCGACAGACCCAATGGTCTTTAACCTTATTTAGCCAAAGTGAGAAAACAAAAAAATTCCTTCAAGATAATCATAGGACATTGCATAAAGATAGTTTGAGGGCTCTTGGTGAACAGATAAAAACATTAAAAGGCTAAATTGAACAATTGCAGGATGCAAGGGTGGATAAGGCAGACTTGGCCCCCACCTGTGGGCTCTCTGTTCCCTCAATCTACCCTCATGCCGAGTTGCACAAGGCAGCTCGGGTTTCAAACATCTGGTCAGCACTTCCTGGCTTTGAGTCAACCGATTCTGACAGCGGTGACGAACGATGTCTTAGGCTGACCAGAACACAGGCCATTTAAAAGGAAGTAAAGATAAACCCCCAGTGAAAGTAATTACACATAAATCAGAATCTCCAAAAGAGTTGGATAAATGGTCAAAGACTACGAAGCGTCCATGAGATGTGGGTAAGAGGACGTGGGACCATTTAAAGCGATAACAAAAACCTCTACAATCTACATCCTTATGATGGGTTACATTTTTTAGCATTTCTTTTGAACAACCGTGAACATGGTGTACTTGAGTGCATTTTCATCTTCCATGTTTTCGTCAACTCCTCCAAAAATGGGGCGCTCACACATCGGTTGATGCAATCCATACACAATGATTTGCGTAAAACTTTTGTTTCCACTACTGATTGGGAGAGTCAAAACTACGGTGACATCGACAGGCTGTCACGACTGGACAGAGACATCAACATAATAAACCGGCTGTCAGAGCTATGCAGGTTCCGAGGGAAACCAACATTACTCATTCAGCAGAAGAGAAACCTGGAGTGTGTCTTTATTGAGGGATTTCTGGACGCTGGCAACGAGAATGTCGGGTAAAATGTCCTAATGAGAAGTGGCCAGAAGAAGCAGAGGCCGTCTAAGGGAAAAAGTAAACAGGACAACAGGCCCAACGACACAATGCTGATGCAGAAATCTAAGAAGCACTCTCTGGCTCAGCAGCAGAGTTTGCTGGATGTGGATGCCGTGGAGATGAACTAAAAGACTCCCTCTTTACAGCCCATCTCAACTGGTGTACATATGAAATCTGATGGAATATATGTGAACATGAGTTAACAACTTTGCAGTAGATTTTTTTAGTAGATGCGGGTGCTAAAGTCACTGTATTTCCCATATCTTATGCAAAACCTATGTCCTCAGTACACAGGCAAGAAGATGAGCAACAGGAGTGTGGGCGGATATGAAACAGACCAAACCATTATCAATTTCTATTAGTCCAATGAAGATTGATGCAGGGGTGTGGATAGGCTTCTTTGAACAACCTATTTTAGGCCTTGATGTTATAATGCAACTTGACTTCACTGAACATCTCTGAAGGAAAGGTGACGTGGCAAATTAAGACAACCGCAGGGCTCTACAGTTCAGAACCATCCTATTTACACTACAAAGAACAATAAGTGTGGAACTTTGGACATGGAACCAGTGCGCAGGTGTTGCTCCACCTTGCACAACACAATTTTCCATCAGCAAGAAAGCTATGGCCGCTACTAAAGTAGTGATTAGAGATCTATGTGAAATGGGTATTGTTGAAAAGACACACTCTGCCTCTAACAGTCAAGTATGGCCCGCAAGGAAATCAAATTGTGACTGGCAGGTGACAGTGGACTACAGGAATGCAAATGAAGCCATCTCCAAGCTCACTCCACTGGTGACTAACTGTGGTAGCAGAATCAGAATTAGTTAGGTAACATTGATAAATAAGATGTTTTATTTACATAATAATGCTGATGTGAGATATGTCATTAGAATGTTTTCTTTTGGACAATACTGTTGGCAGTTTGCAGTTATCCCTTCTCTGCTAGGGCTCAGTCACTAGGGGCCCAGAGGGGGGAGAGGTCAGGCTTGTCTTCATATGTCAATGTATCTGTTAAACCATGTGATGCTATGAATAATATCAGAAGGGGAGGAGGACAGAATGGAGGCTTGTCTTCTTATGGGAATGTGTCTGTAACTATTGTATGTCCCCTCTGAGGTTGCCCTTATCTTGATTTAGTATAAGACCTAAGAGGCTCACTGTCTTTTCTGATCTTGTCCAGGAGAGGGTGTATTTGAGATGGGAGTATCTAGAATTGACAATTGATATATGCCATTGGATGAGGTAATGTTTTGGTACTATGTTGTACCAAGAACGAGATAAGAACTTCGTTTAGGAGACCAAACTGAACGATAAATTGTAGCTAATGCTATCTGGCTATGGGGTACTCCTCTTTCAAGTAAAAGGCACTTTGTGAAGTTCCTATTATCTGTGGTTTGTCATGTCGACTAGGGGGTGGATCTTTGCTATAAAAGATCTGTTGCCATTTTGTAAACACTCTCAGAGAATTCATTTATAGACACTGAATTGATCTGAGAGTCAAAAAGGGCTATGGTGAAGCTCATATAATTAAAGATGGACTTTATAATATAACTCTGACTTCTGTGTGGTTTGCTCTCTCAATGTTTAGTAATACAGGAAATTACCACAACACTAACTCCAACCATTTTTTCCTCATCACCTGCTCACTCTGTGTTCTCTGTCATTAATATGTCTACTGGGTTCTGGTAGGTACTCTTACACCCGGAAGCAAAATGGCAAATTTACCAGATTTGTTTCATATTAATAGTTAACAATTATATGCTTAACAATAGTAAGACATTTCAATTCTACCAATGTTGTGCTTCTGAGAAAGCAGCTGGTCTAGGCGTGTAGTCAAGTACATGGGATAGAGATAAACTTGAGGAACAGAATAGACCTGTATTGTTTCCAATCATCTTTGCTTCCGAGTAACTTGGTCACACGACATAAGACAGAGCCTCTGAGTGACCACAGTTCTTCAGGCCATCCTTTTCTTTTACTATCTTCCACGGGCACAGCTGTGTGGAGATATGAAGAGAATAGAGGCAAGCTTGGTAGAGATAGGAGTAACGGAACTGACGTTATCACTTGTTTGTGCGGTATGACCTCACACACCCAATGCATATAGCCACAAGAAGAAAACAAAGTAGCTTATGATGCCCTGATCTGCCGGGGAGGGGTGGAACCAACCATGACTAAGCAGTTTTGGGATTTCTATATAACCACCTTGCTTTTTCTGTATTGTTGGGCTCTCAATGACAATCTACGGGTGGTCGTTGACCAGCTCCATTATTGCAATAATTAATCGATATTAAAGTATGATTGTTTGAAGAAATTGAAAGTCTCATCTCCCTTTCTTGATTAGAATTTCCACTACATTCTAACCTGGGTTACACTGTGCACAGGGGTTACACCAAAGTGACTCGAGGAAACTCACACTCCACTGAGGAGAAGCTGATACCTGCCTAAGGTTCAAGGAGAGGGGCGTTGGCGGGTGAATACGGGATCCCGAACACAGACAGATAAAGAGTGAGACTGATATTTCTTGGAAACAATTATTTTGATTGCTGACCTAAGGGGTACTGGCAAAAGGGACTAGGACACGGGGTTCTGAAAAAGTGTCACAACCTCCGCGGATGTCGGTGCCTCTCCTTGTTCGGGCGGCGCTCGGCGGTCTACCAGCCACTTGCCGATCCACTTTTCTTTTTCCTTTGGTTTTGTCTTTGTTTTCACACACCTGTTTTCCATTTCACAATTATTTGTTCCTGTATTTAAACCCTCCGTTTCCCCCACGGTGTTGTGCGGGATTATTACATGTTCAGTTAGGTTTATTTTGATGGCTGTTTTTTTGACGGGTGCTGTGTTCACCCGTGCGTTATCTTTACCGTCTTGTTTTGGTCAAGTGTAATTGTTACCTTGTTGAGTAAAGTACTTTGCTCACTCATTCTGCTCTCCTGCGCCTGACTTCATGCACCAGCTACACTCTCCTTCTGACAAAAAGAGACGCTTATGACTAGTGAGAATAGGACTGGTTAAAAGTCTAGGGTGTGGGGTTCAGAAAAAGGGATGCCTACGACTAGTGAAATCAGTGAAAATATAGTATGTAAATAAAATATAGGTAATGCCCTGGGTTAGTATAGTAAGATGTAAATGTATGAGTTATGGTATCCCAGGAACTAACTGAGTTGTAAATATTCCTGCAGGTTATAACAAATATTGTAGAAAACAACTAATTGATTAGTGCGTTTTGTGAACAGTAGTGTGAATGTGATGAGATAATTAGAAATTTAGATAAGAGATTGAAATTTGCATAGTAATCTGATTGAAATTTGGATAATACGTTTCTATTTAACAGTTATCCTGTTAAATCCTGGGATAGGGGGCAGCATTTTCATGTTTGGATGGAAAGCATGCCCAGAGTAAACTGCCTGCTACTCAAGCCCAGTTGCTAATATATGCATATTATTAGTAGAACTGGATAGAAAACACTGAAGTTTCTAAAACAGTTTTAATGCCTGTGAGTATAACAGAACTCATATGGCTGGCAGAAACCTGAGAAATCCTACCAGGAAGTGGGAAATCTGAGGTTTGTAGTTTTTCCAACTCATTGCCTATCGAATATACAGTGTCTATGGGGTCAAATTGCACTTCCTAAGGCTTCCACTAGATGTCAGTCTTTAGAACGTTGGTTGATGCTTCTACTGTGAAGGATGGGAGTTGAATGAGTCAGAGGTCTGCCAGAGTGCCATGAGCTGGTCACGCGTGTTCACGTGAGAGTTAGCTTGTGTTCCATTGCATTTCTGAAGACAAAGAAATTCTCCAGTTGGAACATTATTGAAGATTTATGATTAAAAAAAAAACATCCTAAAGATTGAAAAAAATGTCAAACGATGCATAGAATCAAACGACTAATTTGACTTTTCTGAACTTTTGCCTGGACCTGCCCGCGCGTCATGATTTTGAACTGAACGCGCTAACAAAAGGAGATATTTGGACATGAATGATGGACTAAATCGAACAAATCAAACATTTATTGTAGAGCTGGGATTCATGGGAGTGCATTCTGATGAAGATCAACAAAAGGTAAGTGAATATTTAACGCTATTTCTGACTTCTGTTGACTCCAACATGGCGGACATCTGTATGGCTTGATTTCTTGTCTGAGCACCGTACTCAGATTGCATGGTTTGCTTTTTCCGTAAAGTTTTTTTGAGATCTGACACAGCTGTTGCATTAACCTCTAGCACTTAGCCATCCCGGATCCGGGAGCGTGAATACAGACTCAAGCTCATTACCATAACGCAATGTTAACTATTCATGAAAATTGCAAATGAAATGAAATAAATATGCCATCTCTCAAGCTTAGCCTTTTGTAAACACTGTCATCTCAGATTTTCAAAATATGCTTCTCAACCATAGGAAAACAATCATTTGTGTAACAGTAGCTAGCTAGCGTAGCATTTAGCGTTAGCATCCAGCATTTCAACAAAAAACAAGAAAAGCCTTCAAATAAAATAATTTACCTTTGAAGAACTTCGGATGTTTTCAATGAGGAGACTCTCAGATAGCAAATGCTCAGTTTTTCCAAAAAGATTATTTGTGTATTAGAAATAGCTCCGTTTTGTACATCACATTTGGCTACCAAAAAAAAAAACGAAAATTCAGTCCTCAAAACGCAAACTTTTTTCCAAATTAACTCCATAATATCGACTGAAAACATGGCAAACGTGGTTTAGAATCAATCCTCAAGGTGTTTTTCACATATCTCTTCGTTGATATCGTTCGTGGAAGCCTGGTTTCTCCTCTCTATCAAATGGAAAAATACTTGCACCTGGCATTGCGCACCAATTTCAACGCAGGACACCAGGCGGACACTTGGAAAATGTAGTCTCTTATGGTCAATCTTCCAATGATATGCCTACAAATACGTCACATTGCTGCCGACATCTTGGGGGAACGGCAGAAGGTCTAAGCTTATTCCTGTCGCATTCACAGCCATATAAGGAGACATTAGAAAACAGAGCTTCAGAAATTCTGCTCATTTCCTGTTTGACGTTTCATCTTGGTTTCGCCTGTAGAATGAGTTCTGGGGCACTCACAGACAATATCTTTGCAGATTCTGAAACTTCAGTGTTTTCTTTCGTGACAAAATATTGCGCTTAAAACGGGAACGTTTTTTTATCCAATAATGAAATAGCGCCCCCATAGACTCAACTGGTTAAGGAGAAGTCTCTAATTATGTGCATTACACTTGTATCTTAAAGTTTATGATGACTTTCTGTAAATTGATGTGGCTCTCTGCAAAATCACCGGATGTTTTGGAAGCAAAACATTACTGAACGTAACACGCCAATGTAAACAGATTTTTGGATATAAATATGCACTTTCTCGAACAAAACATAGGAGTTCATGTTACACAATACATGTATGAGTGTCATCTGATGAAGATCAAAGGTTAGGGATAAATTCTCTTTGGCTGGAAAATGGATGTATGCGTTTGTGACTAGGCTATGACCTAACATAATCATGTTGTGCTTTCACTGTAAAGCCTTTTTGAAATCGGACACGATGGGTAGATTAACAAGAAGTTTCTTAATTTGGTGTATTGCACTTGTGAATGTATGAAAGTTACATATTTCAAAAAATAAATAATTTTGCGCGCTGCCTTTTCAGCGGAATGTTCGAGGGGTTCCGCTAGTCACTGCCCATCACAGTAATATCACAAGGTATTATTGAGCGGAGATGCATTGCCTACGGTCTTGTAGTATACGGGCCACTCATAAAACCCACAGGGTTGAGTCCATTTGAGGTAGTCACAGGTCGACCCATGTCACTACCAGGCACATTAAAATTTGAGAAAGGCAGACGTACACGTTATAAGTGACACAATGCTTAACTATTGCATACAACTTTATAATGCAGTAGGGGGAAGCAGACAGACAAGAGGCGTGGGCAATAACTCCCGATGGGGGACATGACATAGTGCCAGGACAGTGGGCGATGGTAAAAAAAATATAAAAAAAACGTAACAGACACATTAGGGACAAAATGGGAAGGTCCTTATCAAGTTTTGCCCTTTACGAGGTCAGCATTGAAAGTCACATCACGATTGATACATGTCGCTCATTGCAAGGTTGTCTATTTTGATGACAAAGTGGAGCCTGGAGGATAAAGAACTGATTGGCTAGCAATCGCTGGCCAATCTCAGGGGAAGAAGCATAGTAAGCCGATCAGAACCTGATAAAGCTTCTACGTTTTACACCGCAGTCTTCAAATTAGGGATATCTAGGTGAAATGTCCACGTTTTTCTGAAAAATCGGGACATTCTTACTTAGGGAGATAAGTGAAATATACATTTCTTGGAACCAGGACGTTTGCTTTTTTCCACCCCTCCGTTACAGGTTATGAGAATCTACCATCTGAAGATTCAGCAATATCCCCTGACACAAGGCCTGTACCTGAAACGATACAAGATCACCAGTGAAGTGTTCTTTAGAGACGTCATTAACAAACAGTGGAACAGAAGAAGAATTCCTCACTATCCGCAGGCTGTCAGAACATACTCTCAAAAGGACTCTGAATGATTACCTAGCCAATTGGATGATTGAATATTATTGTCTCGTAGACAAGTTAAAGATGTTTGAAATTTTGTGAGTTTCCTCCTAATACAGGATGTGGTAGGAATCGTAAGGGTCATCATCATCACTCCGAGCCTTATGATTGTGGTCAATGTGCCCTTGGTGACTCCTCTGTGCTGTAACAAACCATGCTCTCTCAGATGTGGTATCACACCTTTTGATAACTTTATTTTAAATATATTTATCATTGCAACGGCAAGTACAATATGCCCTTTGTGTTTTATAGAAATGCAAGGTGTTTAATGTAAATGATTTTCTGCTTACTGCGGTTTTTATACTGTCTAGTTTCATGTTTTCGATAATACATTTTAAGCATATTTATTTTTTAAATGACTGAGGGGGAAGTGTAAGAATATTTAAAGATAAAAACACAACACAGATAACTAAAGATCAATGGAACTAGTTGTTTTTCAGTTCAACATCGGTTTAGAATCTGGGTAAGGGTTCCAGTCCAGGACTCATAGCTACATGTGGCAAGTTCTCATTGGTCCAAATTGTCTATATATTGAGCATGAAACGGGATACTTGGTATTTGGCCATTGGCCCAATTTTACTGCAAGGAATTCTAATTGGTCAACCACAGGCTAGGTTTTGGTATAAACTACATCCTGTCTCTTTGTTCAGTGGAGAAACAACGAGAACAGGGAAGAATTCAAATCTACCATCCACTTTGCAAAAACTGATTTATTCTCTTTGAATAAATATTTTTCTTTGGGGTCTGTTATTGAAGAATAACATCAACTGCCAACACTTTCTATATGTTGTCTGGCATTCCCCCTCCCTATTTCAGCACATAGCAGTAGTGTTACAAGAGTAGAGCAGGGCCAAGGGTGGGTCCCATATGATGTGAAGCACCAGAGCACGATTGTAGTGCTTTTCACCATATTGTTTGTAGTGCCTTTTGTTAGAATAATTCTCTTGTTGCAGTGCCATAACAAAATAATTCAGTGTGCAGTGTCACTTTTGCATGCCTGATATATTTACCTTAGGGAGTTAGTGGAGGTTAACCTACCTGAGGGGAGGCTCTATTGTGTTGACAGTCTGAGAAATCTTGCAGTCTGCTGTGGGAGGTGGGGAAACGCGTCCGATCCGATGTTAAAATAAAACTTACCGTGAGCATACTTCCATGTCCTGGTCTTCATTGCGCTACGCACAATGGAAATGTCACAGAACACCGCAGTTCGTGAGCAGAGTAGTGGGTGAAACCATTCACGTCCGAAAAAGGTGTGATTATTAATAAAGTTTCCTTTCATTTTGTGTTACCGAATTCATACAAATATTTACTGCCATTGTAGTAAGGTTGGCAATATGAGAAGTCTTCAGACTTTAATTATTTTCCTTGAAAGAACAACGAGTGGGTTTTGAGTGCTTCTCGTTTATTTGGAAAGTTAGTCAACCTGTTCTTCAGTCTGAGAGAAATATTCTGAGAGCAGGTTAGTGTTTCCTTCCTCTGTACATGAACTGTATAGCACTAGTGTCTTTTGAAAACTGGTTCATATATCCCAAAGTCAATAGTGAATGTGAATATGTAAATATTTATGTTGCCGTTAATATATTTCAAGCCTATTTCAGCAAGTTAACCAAGTGTTTGCTGTCTTAGCTAGCCATGTTAATGACGAGCTAATTAGAAGTGTCAGTCAGTGCACTGTAATGTCACACTAACTATTGCTTCTTTAATGAAATATTAAGTGAATGTTATTGTCGTACTACTGTCATGACACTCGTGGTCGAGGAGCCAAGGCCTCAGTTTTATGACACCTGTCACGTTCTGACCATAGTTCTTGTGTGTTTTTCTAGTTTTAGTGTTGGTCAGGACGTGAGCATTCTGTTGTGTGTCTAGTTTGTCCGTTTCTGTGTTTGGCCTGATATGGTTCTCAATCAGAGGCAGGCGTTCGTCATTGTCTCGGATTGGGAACCATATTTAGGTAGCCTGTTTTGTGTTGGGTTTTTGAGTGTGATTATTTCCGTGTCTGTTTCACCACACAGGACTGTTTTCGGTTTTCACATTTGTAGTGTTCTCTCGGTATTAGTCTTTATTAAAGATGTTTAACCCTAACCACGCTGCGTTTTGGTCCACCTCTCCTTCACAGGAAGAAAGCCGTTACAACACCTCACGCCAATCGTAAATCTTATGCATCAGAGAACCCTCTCCTGCTCTCTAGTATCAATATTGGAATGTCTTTGTTGCAGAGATATTGCCACCCAAAAACTAACATCCCAAGAGTGAACTTTGGAACAATATTTCTAAGACCGGAACGTTAAAAATGATCAGTGGGGATCTAAGGAATAATCACGTCATCCTACTTGTCATTTTGGGACGTTTTTAAAAACTGTATGAACCAAATACTGTAACTTAGGAAGGAAACCCCCTTTGGCTATTATGTTTCCATCCAACATGATGTCAATACAATATGAAGAATGATAACTGTTTTTGTAAAGATAAATGTGATTTTTGTTTTCTAACAAGATCATAGTTCTCATGTCCGTTGCTCATTAACTAAGCCACTCCCCGAATGAGGTCAGAAGAACATGTCAGTGTGATAGTACTGGCCTTTTCAACCAGAGTGCTTAAAAGGACTGCTAAGAATTAACATGCAGACCAGTAGACGTGAAGGATGAGCTAAACGTTACAAATGGATGAAACTCCGACCATAAAGCGTGCAGCTGTGGCTACAAGTTGAAATGGTTGGAAACTCTGAAACTCAAAACGAGATGACGAGAAATTCACTAGACCAGAACATTTGACAGTCTGCAGCTGTGTGTGTGTGTAACGTGACTCAAGAAAAGAGGCAAGAAGTTCACCTCAGACAATCATGAGTGCATCTAAGTAGCTGCTCTGAAAACACTCCACTACAAGACCAAGACAACTACGGACATAGTGACCTCTGGTGGACAACCAGAGCCTTACACCAAGCCCTTCCCATAGAAGGATTGATTGGTTGCAACAGAGATGGACAAAGACATCTACACATAAATACATTACATTTCTTACCCAGATGGGCGGTGGTTCATGTGCAAGGTATTTGATTTATGAGAATAGTTATACAATGTATCCACGATAAATGTCTCTTTCTCTAGCTCTCTTTCCCCACCCACTCTCCATTGTAAGTGTATGTGTACTCTGTTATTGTTTAGTTAGTAAATAAATAATTAAATACATTTGTGTAGTACTGAATAATCAGAAAGGGCTGGGGTTCTTGCAGATACAGGAAGGTTACGACTGTTCAGAAGTAATGATTAATAAGTGACTTATCAATACATAACTTATATATCTTCTAGAGTTTATTTCGGGAGATGGTAACTCGTTAAACTTCTTCCGTGGTGCCCCAAATTCCAAATGACTGAATTGTTACATGATTAATTGAATCTGGTAACAATTGAACATAGTAGGCAATGATTCTATAAACAGTCATCACATTAATGAAAGTTACCTTAAAAGGTTTATATAAAAAGGGTTGAACTTGTGCTCTTTATGGATTGATTTCACTTCATAATGGAGGGCACATATCTTTTAGATAGGACCAACAGTAATGATATCTCATGTCCTACCTAATCAGTGAACGTGTGGCTGTGACCGTCCTGTCGTCACTGTTTGACATCTTTTACTGAAGGTATGTCTTACTGTATTTTTGTTATTTTCTAAACACAACGCATTTATACTATACGATCACTTTGTGTATTAAGTCCGAGAGAGATATTCTGAGAGCAGTGAACGTCCTGTCAATGCCTGTCATCGCTGTTTGATATCTTTTACTGCAGATGAAAACCAAGTCAACCTGAAGTGTGCCTTTCTTCTGGGTGGCTATATGAAGTAGGTTACACTGGAGAACATTGATCCTGTGTTGGATGGAGTAAAAAGGGGTTCACACTAAACTGGATTGAACACATTGTATTGCTAAGACGCTCAAACGTAACTTAATAGCGACACTCACCGACACAGGATAAACTATCCCTCATGCTCGCCCTGACCAGACCGGTAAGTTGCCCCTCACTATAGCTGCACTTCTCCACATGGCCAGACTTATAGTTTGACTTTGCAGTCTTGCTGAGGTCTTCTCTGTTGCTAATTTAGCATTTCAAATTCAGAGTAAATTGAGGTGAATATATTGATAAAACTCACCTTGTCTGAGAGAGAATTACATGGTTTTATACTGTGGGGCTCTATGGTGGCATCCAGCTCCACCAGGCTCCAAGAAATCAGATGAGAAACCTGCAGAGATTAACAAAAGAAAATGTTACCTGCATTTAGGATTCATGTCTGTAAATTACATCAAGAGCTGATTTAAAAAATATGAGTCATGGAAATTATAATCAATAATAAGGAGAGTCAAGGTCAATCACCAATCAGGATATTACTTTATTCAAAACGTATTAATAAGGAGCAGGTCACAACACACACGTGAATAGAGTGAGTGCTCTACAATAATGAGGCTGGTCGACCCTACACTCTTGAGTGTTGGGCTGAGAGCTTTGACATACAAATCCTAACCTTTTAACCCATTGTACGAAATAAATTAATATTTCACAGCAGACGGTATATGCTGTAAAGACTGTTCTCATGCATGGAAACCAGGGTTTGGCCCCCAAGACAAGGTTCTTCTTATCAGCTACTCATAAAAGATATTGTCCCTGGTACCTTACAGACACCAATTCAGTCTATGAAATGCAGGATCAGTCAGACCGGGGACATCTCTCTCACATGCACCACTAATCATAGACTGGAATGTGGCTGGTTTTATCACCTAGCCATCACTTAATCAGTTGCCAGCCCAAGCTTCAGAAGCTCCTCAGTTCACACAGACACAAATGACAGCTCTAAGAACCCGATTATATTGCATAAAACAACCAATTGATGCATAAACAGTATTAAACATAATCTTGAACATTTTCTATCACAATCCCCCATTTTGAGACTCATCTCTACTTCAAAGAAAATTACAAGGTTTAAAAATGCATTAATACACATGTAGAAAACCAAATAAGGAATTAAACTTAATTTAAGCATTAAAAAAAACTTCCTTGCACTATTATATTATCATTGTAAATTACCATCTGTTGGTTCATTTAGTTAAATTATCCTTCATATATAAAAATATCTAAATCTGAATACATTTTATCAGTACGAAACAAAATCATGTTGATACTGAGCATACTCCAATGGGTCAACATGGTGGAAATAATTATTTCCATTCCTAAAGCATCATCTGTAGAAACTAAAATTGTCATATCTTGTTGGACAAATCCAGGTAGACTAACAGTTTAAGTAAAATGTCTTCCGTTTAGTGCCTAATGAACATGACCCAGTAAAAGCATTATGATCCCACTATTTATAAGGCAACGCCTATGTTCCATTAGCATAAAACTGCTATAGTTCCTGAGTATTATCAATAAAAATGTCATTTGGTCATGGATATACACTACCGTTCAAAAGTTTGGGGTCACTTAGAAATTCCCTTGTTTTTGAAAGAAAATCAATTTTTGTCCATTAAAATAACAAATTGATCAGAAATACAATGTAGACATTGTTAATGTTGTAAATTACTATTGTAGCTGGAGATGACTGATTTTTTTATGGAATATTTACATAGGCGTACAGAGGCCCATTATCAGCAACCATCACTCGTGTTCCAATGGCACATTGTGTTAGCTATTCCAAGTTGATCATTGTAAAAGGCTAATTGATCATTAGAAAACCCTTTTGCAATTATGTTAGCACAGCTGAAAATGGTTGTCCTGGTTAAAGAAGCAATAAAGCTGGCCTTTAGACTAGTTGAGTATCTGGAACATCAGCGTTTGTGGATTCAATTACAGGTTCAAAATGGCCAAAAACAAATAACTTTTCTGAAACTCAGTCTATTTTTGTTCTGAGAGATGAAGGCTATTCTATGCGAGAAACTGCCAAGAAACTGAAGAGCTCGTACAATGATGTGTACTACTCCCTTCACAGAACAGACAAACTGGCTCTAGCCAGAATAGAAAGAGGAGTGGGAGGCCCCGGGGCATAACTGAGCAAGAGGCCAAGTACATTAGAGTGTCTAGTTTGAGAAAGACACCTCACAAGTCCTCAACTGGCAGCTTTATTAAATAGCACCTGCAAAACACTTGTCTCAATGTCAACAGTGAAGAGGCAACTCGGGGATGTGGCCTTCTAGGCAGAGTTGCATATAAAAAGCCATATCTCAGACTGGCCAATAAAAAGAAAAGATTGGCAAAAGAACAGACACTGGACAGAAGAACTCCCCAATTTAGAATTACATTCTTCAGTAATTCACATTGGTCCTGTCACTCAAAGTTAAATCCCTTAATTTAGCACATGTCACTGACAGACTGTACATTTATATTACCATACAGTATAATTATCCATCATTCTAGTATTAACATTCTCATCAAGGTTATAATTACAGATCAGTATCTTAATGCATTCTTAGTCTAAATTACTATGAATGTAGCAGTGTGTAGACCGCCACAATCAACCTGATAGTCTAAATAAATTACGGGCACAGTTGACCAATCCCTTCCTTCCCGGCACTCCATCTTTGCTTAATTTTCTTCAGATAGCTTTACAGTTCAAAGTGGATGGCCCATGATAAGTTCCAATTTCAATGTCTCCCCTGGGCCGCCACCAACTTTACCACCTATTATGTCTTGTCCATTTGCCAACCAGTGTCGTGTCTTTGGCTATGCGGGATTATATGATATGCTATTCTATAAAATAATTAATATTACCTGATTGAGCTAATCATGTAAATGTAATTAACTAGAGAGTCGGGCACCACTAAATAATATTTATAGAGCTGTTATCTTCCCGAATAAACTCTTAAAGACTTAGTAATATTTTACATCAATAGCAGTCAATATTAATCGTCATCTTAATTCAGTCACATCTGAAAGTTGTGAATTCTTAGTTATCTGCACGAACCCTGGCTAACAAGTTGAATCAGCAATACAAAAATTGGGTTTAATTATTTACTTACTAAATACCTAACTAATCACACAGAATTAAATCCTAACTTGATTACAAATTATGTCATGAAGGAAAACGTCCCTAGCGGGCGGAACAGATATGACAGCTTGTTACACAAAAGAAAAGGGGCTGGGTTTGAGTGAAAGAGCGGGAAGACTGAGGAACAAAGGGAAGAAGCTGCGCTATTGTAAATACAGCATCTTATGCATTCTAAATTACCGCCCATTTGGAAAAGGAAAATGCAATAAATATTTACTCTGAGCTGTGCTTCGGTAGGTTGGTGTTGCCGTGGGGCCGTGTTGCCCAACTGAGTCCTTTGAAGAATGTCTCTGGTTGTCAATTGGATACGTTGTAGTAACGTCATTGGGTGATAGACGGGATACTCTGTTCAATCTTAACCCTCGTTTGCATCTGCTGTTGCTAACTCAAAGGCTAGGAGGTATCACTTGTGTAGTGAATAAGAGTTCAAAGTTCATACCAGTCGCAACCAAAGCACACGCTGATGTTGGCTTTGTTCTGTAGTTATTATCTGAACCATTTCTGACATCGGACCGTCGTCCTCACGTCCTCGGAACAGGAGGTTATATTGTCGTCAAGGGCTTATATAGGAAAGGAGAGGAGGGCATGTTTGAAAGGTTTTATAGCCCATGTCCCTTTACAGGGGTGGGCCACTGATTGAGCAGAGCCCGGTCGCATGAAAACCCAAATCTCACATTTTAGAAGCTAAAATGACATTTCATCCCATCACGAATAATTTCATATTCAAACATTTAAATTGAACAATTCCATGTGAATCCGATAACTGATGTGTAGACTTTCCACTGTAGAGTTTGTCATCTTAACATTGATGTGAATGTCTCAGATGACAACCGAACTGACAGCATAGTCATTAAGTACCACCGAATATGTTCAATTGTTCGGATTACCAGAATATAGTTAATTTGTTAACCAAGGGTTTTGCAAATGTAACCTCAGTAGGGTAGAGAGAGAAAGGGGGGGGGGGGTATTTATGACTGTCATAAACCTACCCCCAGGCCAACGTCATGACACCAGCAACATGAGAGAAGTTTTGGAACGGATCTCTCCATGCTCACTCCACGTGCACCCCTGAGAGAAAAAGGCAGTTGAGAGCTTCGATTGGATGCTGTGTACAGGTTGCTGGCTCAGACTCAGGTCTCTCGGTAGAAGTGGTGCAAGACAGGGCCGTATTGAAGGCCATTTCTTCAGCCGGTTAGAAGGGTTGAGGTCCACAATGTTCTTGGCTGAATTATCTGTACTCACCTTCACCATAACCTCGAGAGAGGACAGATCAGAACAGTTCAGTGCATTTCTGAGTCAGGAAATCCAGACAAGCATCGAGTGTATGACAAATGATTACTTTTACCAAGGTTCTTGATAGAAAATCCTAAAACAAACAAAACACATGCTGTTGAAACAACTTTTTCAAATTGGCTCCCCTATTACACTGTCAACCTCACAGCAGAGTCACAGGATCAGGAAGTTAGACTTCTAATCCTTAGGGAGGAATCTCGATCATCCAGCAGACGCAATCTGGTGAGATTTATACTGAAGAAATAGAACAAGCCACACAACAATACACTCCTTCATATATTACCCGATACACTTCTATATATATCAATCAATGGGTTTAAAACTTAAATCCAAAAACCCTCAGCGGACTGGTAATTCCCCCATTTTGACACGACGATTAATGTGTAAAAAACACTACTGGTCAAATAAAAATAAAACAATTTAAAATACCAAATCGAATTAGAATCACTACCCTCAATAACACCGTAAAGAAACAGTTTACCCCGTAGGAACGGCCGTAGGAAAATAGACTTGAGACAACCTCCCCTTATTCAAGGGCAACGCCCTCTTTCTCCCATGGTCCAAATCACAAATAGGGATATGAACTATAAACTTTTTCATAATTATCAGTATTACAAAATTACGTATTACCTTTAAATCACCCAATATCTTTCAGCTTTCCAGTGAGGGCTGTCACACCCTGATCTGTTTCACCGTCTTTGTGCTCGTCTCCACCCCTCTCCAGGTGTCACCCATCTTCCTCATTATCTCCAGTGTATTTATACCGGTGTCCTGTTTGTTGCCAGTTCATCTTGTCAGGTCTTACCAACTTGTTTTCCGTCTCCCTGCTTTCTCAAGTTGTTTCCTAGTTTCCCCGGTTCTGATCATCCTGCCATTCTGTACCTGCCTGATTGACCCATTTATGAACCTCTGCCTGTCCTGACCCAAGCCTGCCTGCTGTTCTGTACCATATTGACTCTGCCCTGGATTACAGACATCTGCCTGCCTTTGACCTGTATTTTTCCTGCCCTCTATTTGGATCAATAAACATCTATGACTCTAGCTGTCTGCGTCTGATCCTGATAGAGGGCGATCAATCAACACTAGAAAGTCAGGACAGAGGTCCTTCAAATAAGTGTTCATTTCTATATTAGACTAATTATTTAAAAGCAGTCAAACATTTCATATCCCAGGTTTACAGTAATTTCTCAGTACATTTATCAAAATAATTCACGTGTTTAATTTAAACTCAGAAAATAAAAACTTTAAGATACCACGGCTCTAACCAATGAAAAAACCCACTAACACCAAATGAAATAGGCCACTCACAATATAGCCATCAGACATGTTATTAACTTCTTATGGTATAGGGGACACTTGCGTCCCACTTGGCCAAAAGCCAGGGAAAATGCAGCGTGGCAAATTCAAATAAAATTATATAAAAATCAAATTCATTAAATCACATATGTAGGATACTAAATCAAAGCTAGACTCATGAATCCAGCCAACATGTCAGATTTTAAAAAGGCTTTTCGGCGAAAGCATAAGAAGCTATTATCTGATGATAGCACAGCAGTAAACAAAGAGAAGAGCATATTTCAACCCTGCAGGCGCTACACAAAACACATAAAATACAAAACATGCCTTACCTTTGACAAACTTATTTTGTTGGCACTCCAATATGTCCCATAAACATCACAATTGGTCCTTTTGTTTGATTAATTCCGTCCATATATCCAAAATGTCCATTTATTTGGCGCGTTTGATCCCCCCCAAAGAAACAGCTTCCAAATTCCGCGAAGTCACTACAAAATATTTCAAAAGTTACCTGTAAACTTTGCCAAAACATTTCAAACTACTTTTGTAATACAACTTTAGGTATTTTTAAACATTAATAATCAGTCAAATCGAAGACGGGTCTATCTATTTTCAATAGAGGACGAGAGGAAACTAACGCTACTTTTCAAGTCTTGCGCAACTCTCAGTGTTACCCATTTCCTAGATGGCCGTACTTCATTGCACAAAGAAATAACCTCAACCAAATTCCAAAGACTGGTGACATCCAGTGGAGGTGGAAGGAACTGAAAAACAGTGCCTAAGAAATATCGTTTCCCAATGAGAACTCACTGAACAGACAGAGACCTAAAAAAAAAAAAAATCTGAATGGTTAGTCCTCGGGGTTTTGCCAGCTACATAAGTTCTGTTAGACATGATTCAAAAGGTTTTAGAAACTTCAGAGTGTTTTCTATCCAAATCTACTACTGATACGCATATCTTATATTCTTGGCATGAGTAGCAGGAATTTGAAATAAGGGACGCTATTTATCCAAAAGTGAAAATGCTGCCCCCTATACCTTAAGTTAAAAACACTAACAAATATTCATAACAGGTGTGTTGTGTGGGAATTTGCAAACCATTTGGTAGACTTAAAATCACAGAGTAAACAAACCCAGAACCCCTTTCCCGTAATCTTATTGCAACCTGTTGCAGTGATTCAGTAAATATATAACTGTTTAACAAATCTAGAACCTTCAAAAAGTTGGTGCTGTCTCATCAGCGTAATAGTCAAATCTAACTGCAATCCACTTCAATTACTTGACACTGTTCCACGTAATGGAAACAGATTACTACATGAACTGGTTGCTTAATAAATCACTGGTGTTACCAAAACTATAGAATTGAGTAATAACAATTAGAAATTGTCAAAGAACATCTCCGCATTCAACTTAGTCATCTCTACACCAAACTTAACCCACTTCGTCCCTTACAGTCCACTAAATTTCAGCGAGCACCAATCACGTACACCCACAGACTAACATGGAAACTCTTCTATTCTTAAATCAAATCATTTTTTATTTTTTTTTCTTACCAGTATATGTTAAGGTTAAACAAACTTGACAACTTTCTCTTCTCTGTCTGCTTTACACTTAAATGTCTATTATTTTAAGATTAACACGCAATGTGCCAAATCCACAAAAAACATCAAAATAGTTCACAATACTAGAGCCTCTTTCTGCCCACAACTTGCTGTTGTAGCCTTGTTTTATCATGCAATAATTAATACCCATGTTTAGTTATCAATTAAGATCATGGTCACAGCTCTATCGCAATTGCCTATCCGTTATTATTATAATGCCTTAGATTTAGGTAACAGTCCCTTCTGATTAGACCACAGGTAATAAAACAAACACTGGGTGTTGCTGACAAGTATATATATTCAATTCATATCCATATTATTAATATTCAATTTAGTGATTGAAAGGAACAAAATTCTCAGTAGGTTTCTCCATTCATGTTGAATAAATTAGTGTTTCAATTTGAACTAAGCAAGCTTCTAAAACATCCAGTTGACATCTTAAAAACAAACACTGGCTTCTATATCTAAGCAAAACATACCAATAGTTGAAATACAATCAGAATCCCAGATTTTAGTCAGTAACATAGAACCTATGCCTATTGAAATGACAATTAAATCCCACAAATAACCCAATTATAATGGTTTGAATTCTTAACATCTGGCACATAAAAACACAATTAACAGAAAATAGCCTTAAAATTCATCCAGGTGTTTCTTTGCAAAGATTAATTTGGCTATGTACCACGTTACAAGTTACGTTGAGATTCCATCTTAATTCGCTGTAACTGTGTGGAAATAGGGTTTATTCGATAAATATAGCAACTCCTCTCATACTGCAAAAAGAAAGTCCCATAAGCATTTTATAGTTACACCAGTTAGGGTAAGTCAATTTCCCATACTTTAACCAAAAGTTGACATACGCCAATCAATCTCTATCTTTAAAAACAGACCACTCAACCTCAGAATACTTTGTACACCCTTTACGTATGTTCACGTATGGGTGCGCAAGTTGGTATATTATCACTATTCGTTCCATTATGACTTCATCAAATCTGATTATATACACACACAAATTTGTCAAATTTTCATATATTCACAGAATCAATATATAACATTAGAAATCTTAGGTACTCACATCCACCACTCCATGTACTCTCCATCGCTAAGAAGCAGCTCTTCAAACATACTCCCAGCAGGACCCCCCAAAAAATGTGGTTTCCCGGACACTGCCCAGCCGGTCATGGGAATAATGCTCCACACGTATCCTCATGTAACGGCTGTTGGAAGGAGTGGAGGACCAAGGTGCAGCATGGTAAGTATTCATAATACATTTAATAAATACGACGACACAAACAACACACGACCAGTTCTGCAAGGTACAAAACAGAAAACAACTACCCACAAACACAGGTAGGAACAGGCTACCTAAGTATGGTACTCAATCAGAGACAACGACTGACAGCTGCCTCTGATTGGGAGCCATACCAGGCCATACACATAGAAATACAACACACAGAACAAAACATAGAATGGAAAACATAGAATGCCCACCCCAACTCACACCCTGACCAAACCAAAATAGAGACATAAAAAGGAACTAAGGTCAGGACGTGACACCTCAATGGTTTTCTAGACTTCCAGAAATTATAGACTTGCCGCTACTATCTAAAATAACATCCCGCGCTCAATACCCTGTGATATTCAATGATGGGCAGTGATGGACAGATCCCCAAGATAACGTTATATCGAAACGTATTAACCCCATTTAAATCAGCTTATTATACATATTTCTATATGTTATTATCCAAACTTCAGATGAACACTCATTTCTACACTCACACAACTCTCATGTTACATTCACAAACACAGGACACACAGGGGAATGAGACAAACAAGAGGAAAACCGGTTAACGCTTTTTTGAGATTTCAATCCCTGTCTATATGAGCAGGGAAACCCATACCAAAATATTTTCTAATTGGTGGTCGTAAAATGGGGTGTAGTCTCCACACTAGGATATTGCCTACTGCGATTACTGTGGTATAGATTCTCTTATGTCTATCCAAATGTGCAGAACTACCAACAGAGTACCCATGTCTTCTATCTAATTGCGTAACACTGTCCCAAAAATCCAATCTTTCCTCGTATATTTGACCTCCACCTCAGGAGAAGTACCAGGAATAACCAAACACTCACAATAGCATAAAAAAATACTAACCCAGGGCATACCTGTTTACCTCATTTATCAAAACATTTCATCAAAACATTGCACGTTATAATTTGAACTTCACCAAGCCAGGTGCCCTTGTAAGGCGTCACGCTTTAGTCCCTTGCTCTACACATTAACCTCACCAGTCCTACTGTGATCAACCCAGTATCACGGATCTGGACTTTTGGTTGCCCGTAACTGGCTAATTAACAATTATGTCCAAGGATACCTCACTTAACTTCTTGAGAATACTTGACACGCAGACGTCCCAAGTATGCCCCTGGAAATGCAAATGCGCTACGCTAAATGCTAAATGTACTCGTTACAACTCAATCTTTGATCAAAATTCACAAGCAGGGTATTGAATTAAAGCTACACTCGTTGTGAACCTAGCCAGCAAGTCAGATTTTTAAAATGCTTTTCGGCGAAAGCATCAGAAGCTATTATCTGATAGCATGCACCCCCCAAAATGCCAGCTCGACACGTAAACAACAGATTTTGCGCTAGCCGGCGCTACCCAAAACGCAGAAATAAAATAGAAAACATTCATTACCTTAGACAAGCTTCTTTCTTGGCACTCCTATATGCCCCATAAACATCACTATTGGGTCTTTTTTTCGTTTAAATCGGTCCATATATACCCAAAATAGCTTTGTATGGAAGTTGTGTCATTCAGAAAAAATCATCGTTTTTAAACGCTGCGTAATTTTTTAAAATTAAAAAAGTTGACGATAAACTTTCACAAAACACTTCGAAATCCTTTTGTAATCCAACTTTAGGTATTAGTAAACGTTTATAATCTATCAAAATGATTACAGGGCGATGTCTCTTCAATAGGTCTTCACTTGCAAAAACAATGCCATCTGATATCTCCCACAACTGCATCCGGGTGAAGACTGGGAAAATGGAGGTCAGATGGATGGATTTTCCAACAATTAATTCAATTGAAAATTAGGACAATGGCGCCATCGTGCGGAATTTGTATGAATTGCAGGCAGATTCCCATTAAATTCTGTTCTCTTTTAACAACTGGTGGAAGTGACTTATGGAAATTATTTTTTGCTTTCAGAGAGCAGTTTTTCTTGCGTTTTTCAATGAAACACACGATCTGTTATAGTCACAGCCGTGATTTAACCAGTTTTGTAAACTTCAGAGTGTTTTCTATCCACACATACTAATCATATGCATATACTATATTCCTGGCATGAGTAGCAGGACGCTGAAAAGTTGCGCGATTTTTAACAGAATTTTCAAAAAAGGAGGGGGTAGAAGTAAGAGTTAAGAACACTCTTATCAACTCAACTCAGTCCTGCTAGTCACCCTCTGAGGAAGACCTTGCTCTGAGCGTACCCTCAAAAGGTGCTTCTTAACCTATTGGTAGATTGTCCAAGCTCAACTCTCTCAGTACTATGTTCGGGATCTGGCATCCACCGGCGCCCACTTCCTCTCAGATCTTAGGAGGGCCCAGCTGCTCTTTCATGATTGTGGTTTCCCTGAGATCCCAATTTCAGATCCCCTGTGCACAGTTTATCTAGATCTTCAGGAGCAGTCAGCAGGTGAAGTTGCAAATCCCATTCTCGTCGCAAAAATGTAGTTGAGATTCTAATCAATAATGAGGAGACAAGATCAATCACCAATCAGGATATTACTTTATTCAAAACGTATTAATAAGGAGCAGGTCACACCACACACACAAGTGAATAGAGTGAGTGCTCTGCAATAATGAGGCTGGTCGAGTTGGGCTGAGAGCTCTGACATACAAAGACTAGAAAGATATTTTATAGTAAAGATACACCCTCTTAGTCTACATGACAAACAGCAGATGTGTGGAATGGGTCAGAAGGTGAGGATTTGTGTGAAATAAATTAATAATTCACAGCAATGAATAATAAATAATAATAAATAAATACAAATATATATATATATTTTGTAGTTATTTATTATTAAAAAAAAAATTGTGAATCACTTTTTTATTTGGCATACCCCAAAAGGCCAGGGGTATGCGTACCCCAGTTTGGGAATTCTTGCATGAGACAATTGTTTGGCGAAACATTGCATTTAATGAAAATGTTCATGTGGAACGAATGGTCCATCTTTAGTGTTTCCCAGGAAGTACAATAAGTACAGCACCACCTTCGCCTATTCCTGATCCGTTCAAATAATAAATGAAGAGAACCCAAAACCAGGAACAACTCTAGCTCGTAATCACATAATTCTACATGACCCTTTTGACAGCTCCTCACCATTTACACGTTAATCCGTCCATGAGAGATTAGACTAGGCCTACTGCTGAAATGCGATGAATGAATTGAGGATCATGATAACGCTTCGAATTTAAGAACGGCCTGTTTCACAATGCACAACCATGTCATTGGCGATCAAAGTTAGTTGATCATTACTAAATGTCCGTTTGACTTGCTGTGAAATCTTTACAATGTGTCGCAGCGACAATCTTATTTTGGGAGAACCATGGAATAGTGACCATATCTTGGTTTTAAACCTTTAAATGGGTACTTCTGATTTTTGTGGTTATTCCCGGGACTCTCTGGATAAATATATTAATTATTCCCGCTATTGAAACTTGGTTGGTTTTCGGGAAAATATGAATCCCTATTTCCCACCTCACTTTAGCTGAGATGGGTAGAAAGGTTCTCTCTACAAGACAATATGTATCCCATGTACAGTCTATTACAGTGCATTTCATCAGGGGCTAAGGAAGGGGTGGAGAATGAAGTGCCTCTGGGTATGTACGACACAATCCCCCTCCGAAACTATACATATTTGGTTTGTAGAGACCCTATTGTGTCACACACTGATCTGTTTCACGTGTCTTGTGCTTGTCTCCTCCCCGCTCCAGGTGTTGCCCATTTCCCCCATTACCCCTATGCATTTATACCTGTGTTTTCTGTTTGTCTGTTGCCAGTTTGTCTTGTCTCGTCAAGCCTACCAGAGTTTTTACCGTACTCCTGTTTTTCTCTCTAGTCCCTGTTTTCTAGTTTTCCCGGTTTTTACCATTCTGCCTGCCCTGACCCTGCCAGTCGTTCTGTACCTTGTGACACTGCCCTGGATTACTGACCTCTGCCTGCCCTGACCCTGAGCCTGCCTGCCGTTCTATAACTTTCGGACTCTGCTCTGGATTACTGACCTCTGCCTGCCCTTGACCTGTCATTTGCCTGCCCCCTGTTTTTGTAATATACTTGTGTTACTTCGAACTGTCTGCATCTGGGTCTTATTCTGAGGTCTGATACATAACCCTCCTGTTGTCTCGGCGGGTCAGAGTGACCCCGGGCAGGGTTACGAGTTGATCCCCCGTGTCTGTGTGGGTCAGAGTGACCCCGGGCAGGGTTACGAGTTGATCACCCGTGTCTGTGTGGGTCAGAGTGACCCTGGCAGCCTTAGCAAGGTGTATGTTGTAACCCTCCTACCCCTGTCTGGGCCGGGTCATAGTGACCCAACACTACCACCTGGTGGATACTAGTCAAACAGCAAGGTGTATGTTGTAACCCTCCCGCCCCTGTGTGGGCGGGATCATAGTGACGTCAGAGTGACCCCGGGCAGAGTTACGAGTTGATTCCCCGTGTCTGTGTGGGTCAGAGTGACCCTGGCAGCCTTATCAAGGTGTATGTCGTAACCCTCCTACCACTGTCTGGGCTGGGTCATAGTGACCCAACACTACCATCTGGTGGACACTAGTCAAAGGTCCTGCCCCAAAATTGACACCCGCCACATTCCGGGCAAGGGCCCTGTGTGCGAAGTGACAGGCTGCCCCCCATACTGCCCTTGGGCCCCTTGTGTGTTTGGGTATTGATTCTAAAAACGCCCCCCTGCTACACTGCCTTCCTTTGGTTGTGGAAATTGTGCCTTTTGGGTATGGTTGTTGTTACAATACCCTACCCCTGTCTGGGCCGGGTCATAGTGACCCCGGCCAGCGTTACGAGTTGATTCCCCCCTGTCTGTGTGGGTCAGAGTGACCCCGGCAGCGTTAGCAAGGTTTATGTTGTAACCCTCCTACCACTGTCTGGTCTGGGTCAGAGTGACCCTGGCCCTGTGTTACGAGTTGTTCCCCTGTGTCTGGGCCGGGTCAGAGTGACCCTGGCACCACTTGTCCACAAGAACTCAGTGCAAGACCTCGTTGCAATCACACGGGGAGCCCAGCCAAGCGTACCGGATGGGCCGAAGGGTCCGAAGGAGCAGGCAGGGCCGACCGCGCGCCTCGTCCGTTCGCGTGCCTCGTCCCATTCACGTGGCCACTGTAAGGCCGCCGTAGAGAGGCTACTAATATTGTCAGGAAGAAGAAGAAGAAGAAGAAGGAAGAAGAAGAAGAAGACGAGGACAACGACGAGGAGGAATACGACCCCGCCGAGCGTGAGCCCTCCGCCTACGACTGTAAGCCGGCCGTACAGAGGCTACTAATATTGTCAGGAAGAAGAAGAAGAAGAAGAAGAAGAAGAAGAAGAAGCAGAAGAAGATGAGGACTATAATGAGGACGATGATGAGGAGGAATACGACCCCGCCGAGTGCGAGCCCTCCGCCTACGACGCCTCGCAGTCCTTGTTTGAGCGCGGCTCAGGTCCTGGAACAGATATCCTCCAGTGTCGACCAAGAAGACGAGGAAGACTACTTGGAATCCGAAGAGGAGGACGTTTCGGAAGATGAAGACGGTGAGGAATACAACCCCGAGCGTGATGCAGACGACTACGACGACGACTCGGCCTCACGGTCGTGCTCCTCTTCGGAGGAAGAGCGAGAGGGAGACACGGCCGCTGCCCGAGAGCGAGACACAGAGCCAGACAGAGAGCGAGAGCGAGACAGAGAGCCAGATCGAGACAGAGCCAGAGAGCCAGAGCGAGACAGAGAGGACGCGGCGGCAGCCGCCCGAGCCCAAAGGGAGACGTTGCTGTCAAAGAACGGCAAAATCAAATGGTCCTCCGTGGCCTATCGCGGCCCGGACCGGCCCCGCGCCATCCGCCGCCCCGGCTCCGTCGTGACGCCGGGCCCCACGGCCTACGCCGCGAGCGCTCGACATCGAGTCCGCCTTCCGGCTGTTTGTCACACCGGCGATAGAAAGGATCATTGTGGACATGACAAATCTGCAGGGGGTGAGAAAATACGGCGACGGCTGGCGACCCATGGACTCCACCGACCTGCGCGCCTACGTAGGGCTGCTGATCCTAGCCGGCGTCTACAGGTCCCGAGGCGAGGCCGCGGCCAGCCTGTGGGACGCCGAGAGCGGCAGGACCGTGTTCCGCGCCACCATGCCGCTCAAGGTGTTTCACAAGTACTCGAGGCTGCTGCGATTCGACGACCGCCAGTCGAGACCCGCCAGACTCGCCACCGACAGACTGGCGGCCATAAGAGAGGTATGGGACCTGTGGGAGGAGCGGCTGCCGGCCCTCTACAACCCGGGGCCCGACGTGACGGTGGACGAACAACTGGTCCCGTTCAGAGGTACCGTCTATGTATCTGTGTATGTGCGTGTAGCATAGAGAGGTAGCACTAGTAGCGTGGGCAGTAGTAGCAATCCGCAGTAGCGGCGGCGGCGGCGGCGGCGGCGGCTCCGTGCTTCTACACCTGCATCGCTTGCTGTTTGGGGTTTTAGGCTGGGTTTCTGTACAGCACTTTGAGATATCAGCTGATGTACGAAGGGCTATATAAATAAATTTGATTTGATTTGATTTGTGTAACATAAACGCAGTGCCCCCGCTTTAACGATGACGCTGCTAATCTCCTCTCCCCTCCCTTCTCCCCACCGAAAGGACGCTGTCCTTTCCGACAGTACATTCCCAGCAAGCTGGCCAAATACGGCATCAAGTCGTGGGTGGCCTGCGACGCCAAGTCCAGCTACGCTTGGAAGATGCAAGTCTACACCGGCAAGGCGGCCGGCGGAGGCCCCGAGAAGAACCAGGGCGCCCGCGTCGTCCTCGATCTGACCGAGGGACTGCCGGGCGGTCACAACGTCACGTGTGACAATTTCTTCACCTCCTACGAACTGGGCCAGCGGCTCCTCGAGAGGAACCTCACCATGGTGGGCACGGTGAGAAAGAACAAGGCCGAGCTCCCGCCCGCGCTGCTCCAGTCAAAGGGCAGACAGGTCCTGTCCTCCAGGTTCGCCTTCACGCCCACCGCCACTCTAGTGTCCTACCTGGCAAAGAGAAATAAGAACGTGCTACTTCTGAGCACGCTGCACGCGGAGCCCGACGTTAGCGATCGCCGCGACCGGAAGCCGGCCCTCATCCTAGACTACAACTGCAACAAGGGCGGCGTGGACAACCTAGACAAGGTGGTCGGGACCTACAGCTGCAGACGGATGACCGCCCGCTGGCCCCTGGTCATCTTCCACAACATCCTCGACGTGTCCTCCTACAACGCCTTTGTCATATGGCGAGAGATCAAGCCCGACTGGATGCCTGGGAAGCGGAACAAGAGGAGGGTGTTCCTGGAGCAGCTCGGAAAGGCACTCGTGAAGCCCTTGATACAAAGAAGGCAGCGTCTCCCCCGCACCCAAGCCGCGTCCGCACTTGTCAAAGTCCTACAGAGTGCCACCGCCGAGGCTCGTCCGCCAGCCCGGGAGCAAGCCGCTGGCCCGGCCGCCGCCGCCCCAGCCGCCCCGCCGGTGGCGAGTAAGAGGAAGAGGTGTCAGCTCTGCCCACCCAAGAAGGACGCCAAGACCTACACCGCGTGCTGCAGGTGTAAGAAATACATCTGCAAAGGCTGTTCACACGCATACTGTCAAACTTGTGCCCACTGGGCCTTTAGCCAAGACGGGACAGGGTGACCCGGGGGGGACACTGTGTGCTAGGCATAATAGGAGGACAACGGGAGGGTTAAGTAGTGCTTTAAAGTATTTTTACTTAAGTAATTTACACCACTTCTCGGGGCCGGGACATGTCACTGTGCAAAGTTTATGTAAAACAATTATCTCTTATGGCTCCTAAAATCAACCCTCTCTTAACAAAACCACTTTCATAATGTGTCATATTTCATGCATAGGATGGAACTTTGTACATGTTATTGGTATACTTTGCAAGTTAGAGTATTTCCTTTATAACATTTTAATGACATCACAAAATAACAAACAAAACAACATTAGTGTTCTTTAGATCCCCTCTGACCATTCCCCACATTCTATGTTAGAAATATTGTTCCAGTAGTTGCATTAGAATGTGTTAGAGTTTCAGCGGGAAAAGTCTGTGGAAACAAAATACATTCCTCTTGTGAACATTGAAGAGAGAGAGCTGAATGTTCTGTCCCTGATTAACAACAGGGTGTGAGTTGTTAACCCCCACCAGTTCTTTCCTCCCCCCTCTGCGGGTGAGAGGGGGTCTGGTTGAAGTCATTAATTGCAAACCTGATCTGACCTATTTGGATTCTGACAGGACAGTCATGACAATATATTTGTTATTTCTTGGCGTCCCGAGTGGCGCTACGGTCTGTATCACAACCAGCCGTGATCGGGAGTCCCATAGGGCGACGCACAATTGTCCCAGCATCGTCCGGGTAAGGCGAGGGTTTGGCCGGGGGGCTTTACTTGGCTCATCACGCTCTAGCAACTCGAGCGACTCCTTGTAGTGGGCCGGGCGCTTGCAGGCTGAGCTCAGTCGTCAGTTGAACGGTGTTTCCTCCGACACATTGGTGCGGCTGGCAACCAGGTTAAGTGGACAGGTGTTAAGAAGCGCTGTTAGGCATGTCATGTTTCGAAATTGGGGAGAAAAAGGGGGTAAAATAAACAAAGAAATTATATATATATTAAAAGTGTATTTCTTTGTGTATTTGACCCCCTTTTTCCCCCCAATTTCGATATTGTATCATATATATATATATATATAGCCTACACCGTAGCTTTCAACCTACCAGTATTTGTGTAAACTTTCAAAATAAATTATGGTATAAATAATACAATATTAAAAATGTAATAAAATATTTTTTTTAAAAGGTGGTTGCAATGCTTTGAAAAACAGTTGTACTGCTCTAGTGCTTTAAAAAAATCTATATTCCCAAAGTCTGGCATGTCTTTGTAGGGGAACTCTTATTTTGAAAACAAAGAAATCTGTGATCGTGGTGCCAGCATAATATCCTGCTGCTAAGAGAACGGTAACGCTCCAGTCATTGAAGTGGCTATCGCGAGGTTAGCAGCAAAGAATTACAATTAGTAGAACTGATATGCTCAAAGCAATGCTCCATGGTGGAATATAGAATTCCAGTTAGAACGTTCGGAGAATGTATGTATAGCCATTATCTGAATATTCTGTGCCATATGTTGAATTATGTGTATTTAAATGACAATTTATATTGGTCATATTATATAAATATAAAGATATGAGTTGATCAGCTAACAAAAGTGCACCACCCAAAAATGTGTGGGACAAAAGTTCTTCTAAACCTATATCTATGATTGGCGCACACCTAGCTCGTGCTGTGGATGTGATGATGCGAAACAATGAAGCGACACCCCAAAAATGGCCGAAAGTCACAAGTTTCTCTCCTCCTCCCACATACAGAATATATAATTAAATAGTATAGGCTAAAAACTAAATTCAATATGACCACAATAGGTTTTCCTTATTATTTTATACATAGAGATAGATGAATGCCTTTAAGTATAGGCTACACATTAAGTATTAAGGCATAAATGCATTTTCAGATGTTAGCATTTGTTTAGCTACACAGGCTGTCAGAGATAAAGCAGTATTTTAATGAATAGCTAGAATGTATTGTTTCTTACATGATTCTTACCATGTGTATTACACAATTTATATATATTCAATCGCTTTGTGTGTGTGTGTGTGTGTGTGTGTGTGTGTCAAATCAAATTTTATTGGTCACATACACGTGTTTAGCAGATGTTATTGCGGGGTGTAGCAAAATGCCTGTGTGTGTGTGTGTGTGTGTGTCGATACTTGAATTCTGCTACCACACATGGTGAGTTGAAAACATGAGTTTTGTTGTATTGGAACATGTTCTAAGGCATCCTATAAAATGAAAGAGGCGAACATGAATGTAGCAGGAAGACAATGATATGATCTCGATGGAGAAAATGCTTTGTTCCAAATCTGGTGCAATGCATCAGCCTGCAGCTAGGCCTATATGTTATGTTGTGGTGAAGCCTTTGTGACATCACTGTGGAATTCACGCACACAGGGACACATGCACACACATTATTATCTTTGGACTTGTTTGTGTTGTTTACTGGGTGAATGACTGAATCCCAGGTCAATGGCACTGACTGAACAATAAGAAACTCACAGTGGGTTCCGCTGCCGAGGTCTGTCTCTGTAACAAAAACAGACGGGCCGTTTCTGATTCTGACAGCACAAAGTTACCATAGAGAAAGGATCATCACACACATGCACACACACACACCTGCCTAAGTAAAGACTCACTCTTGTGGTGGTGTGTGTTAGTGTGTGAGAGCATACAGTAGGTCTGGGAGTAGAGGAAAAGCATAAGATTCACAATCACTGAACTCACTGTTTTCTATCTATGAATACATATCTGCAGGCTTGAATGAAACGTGTGAATATTTCATGTTTTTTTTTCTCTGAATGAGAGCTTGTTTTTTAAGTTTGTGGGAGAGAGTGTGTATGTTGGGGGGGGCGGGTATTTGACCACTTGTTTCAGTTGCAAGTTACATCATGAAACGGGTTATATTTGGTGGAGAAAGTGAGTGAGGCACAGACACACACACACACACACACACACACACACACACACACAACCGATATGCACCTGCTCAGTCATGGTAACCTGATTTTTAAATCATGAGATGAGTTTCCATGGTAACAGAATGATAACCCTTTACAGTCATTGTTACAGAGGAAGATTGAATAAATACAGTAGATTGAACAGAAGCGCACACGCTCTTTCTCTTCCCATCCACACACAAAGAGCCCGAAAGAACATTACAGTTTATGCTGTATAAACATGACAGTCATTCCCTATAGAAATTTAGTTCACTAATGTTGAGAGATCAAGAGAGAGAGAGAGAGAGAGAGAGAGAGAGAGAGAGAGAGAGAGAGAGAGAGAGAGAGAGAGAGAGAGAGAGAGAGAGAGAGAGAGAGATCCTAGACGACTGCTTGCTGCCGTGTGATGAGAACCAGAGCCAGGGCATTCCAAGAGCATCAAATGTCCGCCAGTCTATAAGAAAGGCATAGAGAGCGGTGGCAGCCATTTTGAAAAGCAGCTGCAGTGAGCAAGTGAATAGGGAACGTGGGGTCATCAGTATCTGGCCACGCTTGAGCGCAAGATCAAAGTACAACGCTTTCAAACCAACATAATTTCAACCTTTAACTCTTACCCCAACCCACTACCCTTAACTGTAAACAAATAGCTCATGTACTTGCTCAACAGTTCTCATGATATAACAGTTTAGCCATTCTAGCAGAAGTACAAAGCAATGAACTGAACAACAGTTGAGGTCCAATGTGTATCCACTAATTCCTTATTTTACATATCAATCACGTGTTATAACAAATGTACACAAACTCAAAGACATGTAACATCAGAAAGAGAGCATGATGACCCCAAAGTACAGATGTCTGTAACCTGATCTACCTTGGAATATAATGTTTATCCCAGACGTTTAATGTTGATGAGAGCCAGGGTTTACAGGGAATGACTCTCTTAACTCCTTGATGAGAAAAAGCCAGGGTCATTCTGCTATTTTATATTAACCATTGGCTCCATCTAGCGGTACATGAGGCTATTCAAATGCAATTTTTCCATCCTTGTAGCTAAATGGTTATTGCTAACATGGGTCTTTGGGACGTCCCTTAAAAATGGTTACGGTTAGTGTTTGGTTATGATCCTAGGGTAGCACTAATATGTGTTGAAGTTGTTCACAGATCTAGAATCAGATTATCCACCCGAATTCCAAATTTAACCAGGATGGGATAAACACAAAATTGACCTTGGATTAGCTTCTGTGTGGAAAGTATTCCTTACTTATTAGTAACGACCCAGGGTCGTTACAATATGTTGACATCATCCATTCATCATCATTGTTTGGGCCTGGGGAGCTGTCAGTTCCACCTACCTAGTACTGTACTGTTAGCTAGCGATCTACTGTAACCACGCGATTTTGAGTTCATTTACAGCATTGTTTATATAAAGTGTATGCAATACTAGCTACTTTCATGTTTTATTAGTTTAAAAACGTGATACGCGAGTTGATCATGTTTGATGATCACCTTAAAACATACTGACTGTTTGTTCGCATTTAGCTAGTTTGCTAGCAGGGTTGGGGAGTAATGGGATACAAAAAACTGTAATTGTAATCCGTTACGTTACCAGCAAATATATTGTAATCAGATTACAGATACTTTTGAAAAAGTACATTATTACTTTGAGGATACATTTTAAATTCAGAAAGGAAAAAAATATTTGACACTTCTCTGTTTTCTCAATGACATTCAAATCAGCATTGAAAAAAAGGCAGTTTTAAATGTGTTCAACGTGAGCGAGTCTGACCATAACTCAGAGACCACTATAATGACACAACTAATGTATTTGATGGATCGCGGGAAAAGTGCAGGAATAGGCTTTTATAGGCTACTGTCCAAGCTATATCTTCCAATGGTGCGATTGATGTTGGCATCCTAAGATTATCCAATTTGAATGGACGCTTGGAGGTAAGGATGACAATGGTGGTGTAGTCCACGGCAATAAGGATATCACTTATTATTGATATCTACATAGCGCATTTATGTGAATCACACTGCTGCTCTCTCATTTAACTATTTGCGCCTTACGGATTGTGGTTGATGTGGATGGCTGTTCACAAATCTAAATGTGTATTTGAAACCAATAATGGATGAATTCAAGAAGTTTAAACTGCCTATCAATTGTTGGTTTTGAAACCAGTGGACAGCCAGTGAAAAATGCGATCTTGCAACAGCAGCATAGTGCGGATCCCAGCCTAAAAATGAGTATTTTATTGCACAATCTAATTCATGCTGATAAAAAATAAATAATCCATTGGCTCAAACTCGCACACTTTTGATAGATTTAAAGGGGAAATCGGTAGTTGCATTCATTTTTGGAAATTATACATATATAGTAGCGACCCGCACAGACAGCTGTGTCTTATGTGTTAGGCTAGTAGGTGGTTGTGTTGTACTTACCAGTACCCAGTGTTCACGGGGTCCGACATGCCAATCAACCTGCTATCTGCCAATCACGGGAATGCCTGGAATGTTCTGATGCCGCACATCCTGGCGATTGGCGGAGAGGCGTGGAGGGGGGTTGGGCAGGGGGGTGGAGCATTGGAAGTTAAGACCAGGTTTAGCCTTTGTTCTCTCTCTTACCTATGGGCTTCACAAGAGAAGGTCAAGATTTGCTTGTGGGCTACGGCCAAACAGTAGCCTGTGTAAATGTAGCCGATGTGAAATTGCTAGCTAGTTAGCGGTGGTGCGCGCTAGTGGCGTTTCAATCGGTGACGTCACTTGCTCTGAGACCTTGAAGTAGTGGTTCCCCTTGCTTTGCAAGAGCCGCGGCTTTTGTAGAGCGATGGGTAACGATGCTTCAAGGATGACTGTTGTCTGTGTGCAGAGCGTCCCTGGTTCGCGCCCAGGTCGGGGCGAGGGGACGGATGTAAAGTCTATACTGTTACATTGGTGCCGTGACCCGGATCACTGGTTGCTGTGGAGGAGGAGGTCAAAGAGGAGGAGGTCAAAAGGGGGGTGAGTGTAGCCAATGTGAAATTGCTAGCTAGTGGTGTGCGCTAGTGGCGTTTCAATCGGTGATGTCACTTGCTCTGAGACCTTGATGTAGTGGTTCCCCTTGCTCTGCAAGGGCCGCGGCTTTTGTGGAGCGATGGTTAACAATGCTTCGAGGGTGACTGTTGTCTGTGTGCAGAGCTGTTGTCTGTGTGGTTCGCGCCCAGGTCGGGACGAGGGGACGGAAATAAAGTCTATCCTGTTACATAAAGTTGGTTTAATAAACCGTCAATTCGTAAACTCAATCCTCTGTCTGGACAATTGTTCCTTTATGATCTAGTCAGGTCATTACAATATATAATGTCCAGAAACAAAGTACTTTCTTCTGAAACTCCTCAGTCTATTTTTGTTCTGAGAATTGAAGGGTATTCCATGTGAAAATTTAAGTTTCAGAAGAAAGTACTTTGTTTCTGGACATTTTGAGCCTGTAATCGAACCCACAAATGCTGACGTTCCAGATACTCAACTAGTCTAAAGAAGGCCCGTTTTATTGCTTCTTTAATTAGGACAACAGTTTTCAGCATTCTTGAAGAATATAACTTATAAATGCCTCATGAACTTAGTTCAACTCCACAAGAACCCAAAATGTCAACTTGTTTTTCTCCAATGTTTGTAAATGTAAACAAACACTGTATAGCCTCATAACATGGTTAAAACAATAGTGTTGATATCATGGATGGTCAGTCCTTGCATCCATAACTCTGTCTATTAATCTGAGAGTGGTTACATTTCTCCAGGCAGCCGTTTTGTATTTGTTTCATCTGTGGATTTGCCCTTTAAACAGCTGTATATTATCAAAATATCAAAGTGTCACCAACAAAAGTTCAACAGTAGGCCTATAGCAAAAAAACTTTTTTTCACATGTAAATAGCACTTTTTAGTAGTGCTCAAAACATGCCTTTCCATGAGCGCAGCATTTATTTTTCATCTCGATTCAATGAGCCCAATCAGTCCTCCATGACAACAAAATCATAAACAACAGAGTAGGGCTGGCTAATAAGTCCTTAGTTTTAGGGTTATGTTAAGGTAAAGCCATTTGGCTAATCTATACTTCCAGATTTCTAAGTCCTATCCTGCAATAGATGTCGTTCAATTGGTAACATACATTTTTTGTATTTTTCTAATGCCTCTTAAGGGGAAAGTAATCTAAAAGTAACTGAATGTAATGAGATTACGTTACTGGTAATCCAAAAGCTACGTTACTGATTACAGTTTTGGACAGGTAACTAGTAACCGTAACAGATTACATTTAGAAAGTAACCTACCCAACCCTGCTACGGTTAACTGTCAGTGTCACTTTCAGATGTATCACCTGTTAGCTGTAACGTTAGCTATTTAGCTAACGCCCTTCCCTTGCAACAATGCCAAGGAGATCATTGCCTTGTGGATAAATAGATTACTATTGTACAATGTAGCGGCGTCTTTCGATGCAGTCAGTGTGCTCTGTTGCTGGCTAGCTTGGCATCGAACAGGATATAGATGATGACTGTTTGCCAGAGACCAAGCTCCTGCTCTCGCAGAATCAGATGGTCATACTGAGATGTGATGTGACCAATCATTCAACGTCCCACTCAACCCGTTTCCAATAAACCACCTAATTAATTTGGTGTTCAGTGAACTGTTAATAACAAACCGTTGATTAATGTTGTAATTTCATGATTCTATCTGCTGCATGAATCAACAGACAAAAAGTAGGCCTTACATTAATCAATATGAAATGTATGGGTTATTTCTATCCCGCGCTGTGCCCATGATAAGATCTGACCGAAATCGTTTGTTCAACATAACAACCCAGCTAAACATAGGCGTAGCATATTATTTTCCATGTCACACTCAGATAAAGGACACATTGTCATGAACAGTTATCCCATTGTGTTCACATGATTACAGTGTGATACCACCAGCAGCTACCATCACACACACACACGCTAGCAGTTAGATCTTCAAAACTCATATTGACTTCTCTTGTTCCCTCTCTCTTGTAGCATGGCGGATAAACAGGATAAGAGTGAGCTGAAAGCAGAGCTGGAGAGGAAGAAACAACGCCTGGCCCAAATCAGAGAGGAAAAGAAGAGAAAGGAGGAGGAGAAGAACAAGAAGAAGGATGTAAGTAGAGAGAAGAGAAGTAGAACATGCTAATGGCTGGCTTGATGCGGAGGAGTTGTGGGGGCTCACATCCCTGTAACATTCATCTGTATGCAGATTAAATGTATGTATTCTATTGCCCATACTGCTGACCAGGCTATGCTAGAGATTCAGTCCGATTTAGTCGCCTTCCAGAAAGCCCTTGTTGATTTCAAATGGTTAGTTATTGCTCCAAAAACTAAATGTGTGTTGTTTTCTAATTCTCATAGGAATATTTCAGATGGTTTACACATTTATGCATTGGATGGTTCTCTCGTCGAGCAGGTAGCCGCCTATAAATATCTGGGTATTTGGATTTCCACAAATGTTATGTTAAAAAAACATATGGATGAGCTAGATACCCACTGGGCGCACACATTGGTTGAATCAATGTCATTTCAATGAAATGACTTTGAACCAATGTGAAACAGACGTTGAATTGACGTTTGTACCTAGTGGGTAGTTAAGAAGCTGAGATTTAAAGTAGACTTCTTTTATAGAGATAAACTCATCAAAAAAAGAAACGTCCTCTCACTGTCAACTGCGTTTATTTTCAGCAAACCTAACATGTGTAAATATTTGTATGAACATAACAAGATTCAACAACTGAGACATAAACTGAACAAGTTCCACAAACATGTGACTAACAGAAATGGAATAATGTGTCCATGAACAAAGGGGGGGGGGGGGTCAAAATCAAAAGTAACAGTCAGTATCCGGTGTGGCCACCAGCTGCATTAAGTACTGCAGTGCATCTCCTCCTCATGGACTGCACCAGATTTGCCAGTTCTTGTTGTGAGATGTTACCCCACTCTTCCACCAAGGCACCTGCAAGTTCCCAGACATTTCTGGGGGGAATGGCCCTAGCCCTCACCCTCCGATCCAACAGGTCCCAGACGTGCTCAATGGGATTGAGATCTGGGCTCTTCGCTGGCCATGGCAGAACATGGCTCACAGAACATGGCTCACACTCACAGAACGAGCAGTATGTCTGGTGGCATTGTCATGCTGGAGGATCATGTCAGGATGAGCCTGCAGGAAGTGTACCACATGAGGGAGGAGGATGTTTTCCCTGTAATGCACAGTGTTGAGATTGCCTGCAATGACAACAAGCTCAGTCCAATGATGCTGTGGCACACCGCTCCAGACCATGACGGACCCTCCACCTCCAAATCGATCTCGCTCCAGAGTACAGGCCTTGGTGTAACGCTCATTCCTTCGACGATAAACGCAAATCCGACCATCACCCCTGGTGAGACAAAACCGCGACTCGTCAGTGAAGAGCACTTTTTGCCAGTCCTGTCTGGTCCAGTGACGGTGGGTTTGTGCCCATAGGCGACGTTGTTGCCAGTGATGTCTGATGAGGACCTGCCTTACAACAGGCCTACCACCCCTCAGTCCAGCCTCTCTCAGCCTATTGCGGACAGTCTGAGCACTGATGGAGGGATTGTGCGTTCCTGGTGTAACTCGGGTAGTTGTTGTTGCCATCCTGTACATGTCCTGCAGGTGTGAGGTTCGGATGTACCGATCCTGTGCAGGTGTTGTTACACTGGGTCTGCCACTGCGAGGATGATCCGTCCTGTCTCCCTGTAGCGCTGTCTTAGGCGTCTCACAGTACGGACATTGCAATTTAATGCCCTGGCCACATCTGCAGTCCTCATGCCTCCTTGCAGCATGCCTAAGACACGTTTACGCAGATGAGCAGGGACTCTGGGCATCTTTCTTTTGGTGTTTTTCAGAGTCAGTAGAAAGGCCTCTTTAGTGTCCTAAGTTTTCATAACTGTGACCTTAATTGACTACCGTCTGTAAGCTGTTAGTGTCTTAGCGACCATTCCATAGGTGCATGTTCATTAGTTGTTTAAGGTTCATTGAACAAGCATGGGAAAAAGATCTGTGAAGTTATTTGGGTTTTTACAAATTATCTTTGAAAGACAGGGTCCTGAAAAAGGGACGTTTCTTTTTTTGCTGAGTTTAGATCATGCCTCTCCTTAAACAGCAGGAAGCAGGTTGTACAGGCAACCTTCCGGCCAGTTCTTGATTATGGTGACACCATTCATCCGAATGCAGCAGCCGCTACTCTAAAACCCTTGGGTGCAGTGTAGCGCACATCACTTTAAATCACAGTTGACAGGTTTAATAATCACCGCCGCGTCCTTGATCAGAAGGTCAGCTGGACCTCTCTAAATTCCCGTAGATCACTTAATTTCCCCCTTTTTATTTACATAAGCTCTGCTGCGCAAGCTTCTAACATGTCTCACTTCTCTGGTAATGTATAAAAACAAGAGTCCCCAAGCCCGCTTACAGGGTTAGTTAACACTTGAAGTCCCTCGTGTCTCTACCAACCTAGGACAATCAGCATTTAGTTTTAACACCCCCTATGTTTGGAATAATTTTACAATCCACGTTACGTCTTGAATCCCTGGTGACAATAGGGCACTTTAGAACGCTGATGAGGAATGAATCCACTGACGTTTGCACATTTTTTTTTTGGTTGATTGTAGTCATTTTTGTGTTGTGAAACGTACTGTATCTTCTGTATCTTGTCGCTCTTTTTTGTTGTTGCTGTTTTATTGTATCATCATGTTGATTTGTGAATTGTTTGTTCTCAGGGCACTATTGAGAATGAGACCCTGGTCTCAATTGGGCTCCCCTGAATAAATACAAGTCAAATAAATAGTATATTATTATTAGTGTCATGTAATAGCCTATGCAGTATTTATACATGGTTATATTGTATTTATTACGTTATCTTTTTCCCTGTCTCTCCAATTCAACGGATCCCTCTCACGCTGCCTCTCCTTTTCTACCCATTCTCCCTCTTCCCCACTTCCACTCTCTCCCCCTGTAGGGGTCTGACTCAAAACGGGAAGGGGCTGCAGCAGATGACTCTTCTGACCTGGAGAAGAAGAGGAGAGAGGCTGAGGCTCTGCTGCAGAGCATGGGGATCACCCCTGATATGCCCAACAGTAAAGACACACACGTACACACACACACTCACGTACACGTACACACTCTTGTTTTTTATCAAGCATTTTTGCATGAAGCCTCAGCGTGCCACTTGTCCCCTACTTTTTGTTCTCTTTTCTTCTCTCCCGTCATTTACTACTAACCAACTGACTCTCTCATTCACACACTCATTCTTTGATTCCCCCCCCCCCCCCCCCAGCCTCTGTTTCACTATCTAGTCACTACCCTTATGTCTCCCTCAGCCAAGTCAGTGGGCAGCGAGTCTGGAAGCCAGGACTCTGGAGATGGAAACTCGAGGTCTGTATGTGTGTTTGTGTATTTGTGATTAAGTACTTGTATGCTCAGTGTATATTATTAACCTACCAGCTTTCTCTCTTTCTTCTGTGTTACTCACGCTCTCTTCCTGCTCTCTCTCTGCTGCCCCCTGGTGGTGTGTTGTGGCTGTATCAGGACATTACCCTGGGATCCTGACCCCTCTACTCTGCAGCTGTACTCTGACTCTGAACTACTGGGGTTCACCTCTTTCTTACTCTATAAGACACATTCCCCTACTTGGGCTGTGGTTTTGCTCCTCTCTTCTGTTCCTCTTGGTCATTTCTTTGGTAGGCCTGAATGGCCCTTGTTAGCATCATACACATTGCTGTCTGCTAGCACATGTAGAGTGTTCGTCTTTGTAATGGTGTGTTTGGATGTGGAGTGTGAGTGTTTGTATAATGGTGTGGCTGTGTTTTTAAGTTTGTATGTGTCTCTCTGACTATGTGTGTCTCCTGTCCAGGCGAGGTTTTAGGCTTGGCATGGCAAAGGTGACCCAGGTGGATTTCCCTCCAAAAGAGATGGTGTCCTACTCCAAGGAGACACAGACCCCCGCCGATACACAAACACACACCCAGGCTAAACCAGGTAAACTTTGTGTTTTATGGGTTAGCGGAAATTCTACACACTTTTAATGTTTCAATGTACGTTGTGTTGTTGAGAGCATGATGTTGTGGGTGTGTGTGCATGCGTGTGTAGCAGAGGAGGAGGAGGAGGAGGAAGAAGAGGAGGAGATGGTCGATCCCAAGCCAGCAGAGGACTCCCAGGAGGAGAAAGCTGATGAGGAGGAGAAGCAGGAAGAAGGTGAGATTGACTTTACCCTCCTGCCTCTGTAAGTTGACTATACCTGCCTACACCACTTCCGATATTCATGTGTGTGTGTGTGTAGTCCCTCCCAAGGAGCTGACTGAAGAGGAGAAGATGCACCTGCTCAACTCTGAGGAGTTCATGGCCTTCTTCGATCGAGGGAGCAGGATTGTAGAGAGGGTTCTCTCTGAGCGAGTGGACGTCTGCTTCGACTACAGTGGCCGAGACCTGGAGGACAAGGAGGGGTGAGACACACCTGAACACACAACTATAGAGAGTGTATGTTCTTATTTCTCTCTCTCTTTCTTTCAATATTTCTTTCTTCCTTTCCAGTGAGATGCAGGCGGGGGCTAAGATGTCTCTGAGTAGGGTGTTCTCTGACGAGCGCTGGTCCAAGAACAGAGTGGTCACCTGTCTGGACTGGTCTCCTCAGGTAGGAGTGTGTGTGTGATGATTCGGATTAGGGCCTATCTTTTAAAGAGTTACATAATCTCTTGTGTTGGACTCTGTTAGAGTCGTGCAAATCTGTGTATTTGATTCCTGATACACTTCTGTTTTACCCCTGTTGACTGCTGTTTGACTGTTGTTTGACTTTTGACTGCTGTTTGACTGTTGACTGCTGTCTGCTGTTTGTTTCAGTACCCTGAGCTGCTGGTGGCCTCCTACAACAACAATGAAGATGCTCCTCATGAGCCGGACGGAGTGGCTCTGGTCTGGAATATGAAGTATAAGAAGACCACACCTGAATACACCTTCCACTGCCAGGTACACACACACACACACACACACACACACAACCTCTCTGTGAATATAATTCTCTTCTCTGTGTCTCTTCCCCAGTCTGCGGTGATGTCAGCGGCGTTCGCCAGGTTCCATCCTAACCTGATTGTGGGTGGGACTTACTCAGGCCAGATTGTCCTATGGGACAACAGGAACAACAAAAGAACATCTGTACAGAGAACTCCCCTGTCTGCATCCGCTCACACGGTAACTCATATACACTACAAAGGAACGTTGCTGACAGGTGTATAAAATCAAGCACACCGCCGTGCAATCTCCATAGACAAACATTGGCAGTAGAATAACCTTACTGAAGAACTCAGTGACTTTCAACATGGCACCTTCAGTCAGTTCATCAAATTTTTGCCCTGCTAGAGTTGCCCCGGTCAACTGTAAGTGCTGTTATTGTGAAGTGGAAACGTCTAGGAGCAACAACGGCTCAGCTGCAAAGTAGTAAGCCACACAAGCTCACAGAACGGGACCAGTCAGTGCTGAAGGACATAGCGTGTAAAAATCGCCTGTCCTCGTTTGCAACGAGGGCTGTTATGGTGACCGTATTACTGCTACACCAGCGGTCACGAATCATGAAGGCAGTCAAATTACACATGACAATTTAGTCACAGTAATTAGGCTTCTCCAAGCTCTGATGGTCATTAGTAGCCTCCCAAACGTGCTAACTGCCTGGTACTCAGCCCTCTATTGTCCCTCTAATCACTCTGACATCAATGCAAATGTATTCGAAAATCAAATCAAACACTTCATGAGAACCCATGAGCTCATGTTGCACACATTTCTATAGGCTAAAAAAAGAGAGTAATGGCCTCTATTAAAAAGAGGAGGATTCTAGTTTTCTATAGGAAATGCCTATTATATTTTTCTCTCAACTTTCCTAATATTAAGCACATTGCTTATCTTTACAACAGGAGTATAGCCTACCTGGCATGACAATTAACCACAGGAAAAGCTTCCTCCATTCCCTATTTAAGTGTAGAGATTACGTTTTTTCCCCCTGCCCATGTTGAGACAATATAATGGTCCATTCTAAATCAAAGCGAATTTCACACACATATTATTTAGTACATGCAAAGACGAGATTAAATCAAGAATAGTCTTATGGGTGACAATATTAGCCTATCACTTGTGAATGATGTCCAGTTTAAGGCAAGAAACAATGCCTTTTGTTTAATCATAGTCACACACCTCATGTAGCCTAGCCCATAGGCCTATATGTTTTGATAAGGTTTGTATCACAACTAAAGTGGACAGATATTGGTGTGGAAGAACTTAACTGGTCTGCACAGAGCCCTGACCTCAACCCCATCGAACACCTTTGGGATGAACTGGAACGCAGACTGCGAGCCTAATCGCCAAACATCAGTGCCCAACCTCACTAATGCTTTTGTGGCTGAATGGAAGCAAGTCCCCGCCGTGATGTTCCAACATCTAGTGGAAAGCCTTCCCAGAAGAGTGGAAGCTGTTACAGCAGTAAAGGGTGGATCAACTCCATACTAATGCCCATGATTTTGGAAGGAGATGTTCATATACTTTTGGCCACGTAGTCAACATTGAGTGCTCAATAGCTTTCAAATTGTGAAAATGTTTAGATATTCTTTTACGGGTACAAGCTACTATCAGCTAAATATAGACTGGACTGTGTCATGTTAGCTACATGGAAACATCACCCATTTCTAACGGTGTCCTGTGATATTCAGCACCCGGTGTACTGTGTGAACATGGTTGGGACCCAAAACGCTCACAACCTCATCAGCATCTCTACTGACGGAAAGATGTGCTCTTGGAACCTAGACATGCTGTCTCAACCACAGGTACGACTGCAGTGTGCGTTTGTGTTCTAGGACATTGCGAAGTTAGTGTTTTGGCAGTCTTAATGCTGTGTGTGTGTGTGTGTGTGTGTGTGTGAGAGATACAGGACAGTCTGGAGCTGGTGTTTAAGCAGTCTAAGGCAGTATCGGTGACCTCCATGGCGTTCCCTCTGGGCGATGTCAACAACTTTGTGGTTGGGAGTGAAGATGGATCAGTCTATACCGCCTGCCGCCACGGGAGGTGTGTGTTCAGAACTTTGCTTTGTGGACATCACTTTGTGGCCAACGCCAATATATGTGTGTGTGTGTGTGTGTGTGTGGGCTACAGTAAGGCAGGCATCAGTGATGTGTTTGAGGGACACCACGGTCCAGTCACTGGACTGAGCTGTCACAGTGCCGGGGGTCCCGTGGATTTCTCCCATCTCTTCATCTCTGCTTCCTTCGACTGGACCGTTAAGCTGTGGACCACCAAGGTAACACACACAACACACACACATCTTCTTCTGGGAGCCCTCGTAGTAGAGTATGATCTCCCTTCAGGTGTCACGGGTCCCGGTTGTTGTGTGGGTCTGGCTGGCCATGGGCCCGGGGGTGGCTGGGCAGGTTGAGCCGTGATGTGCAGCAGTGGGGGCAGGAATGGTTCGTTCTGTGTCCCGGGCGTTGTTACTGGCACCGGTTACTGTGCTTTGCGGCGACACACACTTACCCTTTCTCCCAATTGTCTCTCTGTAGAGTACCCGTCCTCTGTATTTGTTTGAGGACAGCTGTGACTATGTGTATGATGTCATGTGGTCTCCCATTCACCCCGCCCTCTTCGCCTGTGTGGATGGATCAGGACGGCTGGACCTGTGGAACCTCAACAACGACACAGAGGTACACACACATTTCGACGCACGGTGCAAAACAACAGATATGCATATGAACAATGCAACATTGTGCGTGTCCTAGGTGCCCAGTGCCAGTGTGGTTGTGGATGGGTCTCCTGCTCTGAACCGTGTGCGGTGGGCTCACTCAGGGAGAGAAATCGCTACAGGAGACTCAGACGGGCAGGTGCTGGTCTACGACGTAGGAGAGGCAAGAGATTCATCCCTTATACTACAGCTCTTGATATACTGTACATGTGATACCTGTGTGTAACCCATGTGTGTGTATATTCTCTCGTTTCCACAGCAAATCTGTGTGCCCAAGGCAGATGAGTGGACCCGTTTTGTGCGCACGCTCGTGGAGATCAACGAGAACCGAGACGAAGGAGACGAGCTCGCCGCGCAGCGCCTACTCGCCTGATCACCATGGTAACAGGGTTACTTTGGGGACCACGCCCCTGTTGCTTCCAAATCCTCCCTCTGGTTGGAGCAGGCGTGATGTCTATGCCTCAGGGTTCTAGAACGTCGACAGTTCTGTCCACAGCTCCTCCAACTCCAGTCCTTTTCTAAATGTGCAAAACGTACCCTTTTCACTACTTTGTATTTGTACATTTTCCAGACGTATGTATGTTCCCTATGGGCTGACGATGTGTGTTTAACTGATGGTGAAGATCACCACCCACGCTATGCACATTCCAACCTTCATAGACAAGGATAGCCATGTCCTCAGATTTTAGCAACAATTTTATTTATCCATGCTTTTATATCACATTCGGTTGCACATATTTCTGCAGATAGCTTTACTAATATCCAAGACAAAAAGGCTTTTTAAATTAACAAAAAATATTCTTCATGGCAAGTTATGAACCAAAGTTATTACTTTTTCTTTGAAAATGTAATGTACCTGTAGGTCTCTTCATAGGAAAACAGTTTCGGTCTCCTTCCTGAAAGCATGAATAATGAAGTCTTCCCTCATACGAAGATGTGGACCCAAGCAGAGCCATAGATACAGTACAGTGCTTCCGGGAAGTATTCAGACCCCTTGACTTTATCCACATTTTGTTACAGCATTATTTTAAGATGTATTAAATAAATGCAAATCATCAGCAATCTACACAAGCAAAAACAGGTTTAGATTGTTGCAAAAATAAAACAGAAATACCTTAATTACATTAGTATTCAGACCCTTTCCTATGAGACTCAAAATTGAGCTCAGGTGCATCCTGTTTCCATTTATCATCCTTGAGATGCTTCTACAACTTGAAGTCCACCTGTGGTAAATTCAATTGATTGGAAAATTATTTGGAAAGGCACACACCTGTCTATATAAGGTCCCACGGTTGACAGTGCATGTCAGAGCAAAAACCAAGCCATGGAGGTCGAAGGAATTGTCCGTAGAGCGCCGAGACAGGATTGTATTGAGGTACAGATCTGGGGAAAGTGTCCCAAAAAATGTCTGCAGCATTGAAGGTCCCCAAAAACACAGTGGCCTCCGTCATTCTTAAATGGATGTTTGGAACCACCAAGACTCTTCCTAGAGCTGGCCACCCGGCCAAACTGAGCAATTGGGGGGAGCAGATTCTCTGGTCTGATAAAACCAAGATTGAGCTCTTTGGCCTGAATGCCACGCACCATGTCTGGAGGAAACTTGGCAACATCCCTTACGTTGAAGCATGGGGGTGGCAGCATCATCCTGTTGGGATGTTTTTCAATGACAGGAAGATCAAGGGAAAGATTAACAGAGCAAAGTACAAAGAGATCCTTGACGAAAACCTGCTCCAGAGCACTCAGGGACCTCAGACTGAGGCGAAGGTTCACCATCCAACAGGACAACAACCCTAAGCACACAACCAAGACAACGCAGAAGTGGCTTCGGGAAAAGTCTCTGAAGGTCCTTGAGTGGCCCAGCCAGTGCATCTCTGGAGAGACCTGAAAATAGCTGTGCTCCCCATCCAACCTGACAGAGCTTGAGAGGATCTGCAGAGAAAAATGGAATAAACTCTGAATACAGATGTGCCAAACTTGTAGCGTGATACCCAAGACTTGATGCTGTAGTCGCTGCCAAAGGTGCTTCTACAAAGTACTGAGTAAAGGGTCTGAATACTTATGTAAATGTAATATTTCCATTAATAAATTAGCAAACATTTCTACAAGTTACTTTTTGCTTTGTCATGGAGGTATTGTGTGTAGATTGAGAGGGGGGGGGGTGACTATTTAACAATTTTAGAATAAGGCTATAACATAAGGGGTCTGAACACTTTGCCAAACTCCATGTACAGTGCCTTCTGAAACTATCCTCCACGTTGGGTACCGAATTCTAGTTAGTATTCCAACAAGACTTTTGTCACAACATTGTCCAATATAATTCTTTGGAGTTTACCAAACTCTGTATAGATATGTTGTGTATCTAATTACATTTTATCTAGTTTTCCACCAAAACTATTGGTTAGCTTTAGCTTGGCCATTTTGATGTTCATTCTCCTTGATATGAAATTAAATCATTGTTTATTTCAATAAAATACACCGAATTAATTTAAGCTACCTAATCCTTTGCCGATGATTCTCCTCAAACAGTTTGAAAAGGTCTGTATATCAGTAAGAGTGATTCTCAAGAGATGAAGGCTCCAACGTCAATCTAACGTAACTCCAACATGAGTCACGTTGCTTTTTAACATTACCGCAACATTTCTGTAACCGAAACGTTGCACTAACATTACCATAACATTGTTCTCCAATGTTACATTAATATTGCTCTAACATCAGTAATGTTCCTTTCCAGCTGTGTCATCTCTGTACAGCAACTTCCTGTGCAAGGCCCACTCAGAGTAAAGCCTTACACACACTGTCCAATCATAGTAGCCCCCCAAATAATTATAATCAGTTATTCATGAGAAGAGGAGCCACCAGAGAGATGGAGAGGAATGGGAGCGAGAGAGCAAAGGAATAGAGAGAAGGCTCCTTTCAAACCACTGATTTCATATGAAAAGCAGAATGGAAAGAAAATAAAGGAGAGCCACTGGAGATCCAACAGTAGTGTTCAGGTTAATGCCTGCTTCAACAATGGACCTACAGTCATGTCTCCAGAACCAGGGTTAGAGCACTAGAGTAGACCCTGGGGTGTTGGTGTTTATGCACATGGCCCCTAGGACTGTACGTGTGTGCATATCGGTGTACATGGCCCCTCAAAATGTGTGTGTTGATCAGTATACATGTCTGTCTAAGTGCATAGCCCTTAGTGGAGTGGTGGCAGGCAGTTAGAGGCTAGTCTTTAGGGGGGCGGCAGCCTCCTCTTGAGGGGGGGCAGAAGAGGGGTCAACGGGGTCAGGGTGAATGGAGAGCACTCCAGAGGACTTGAACTTGGGCAGGTGGAGGCCAAACTTGTTCTCCACACCAGCGAAGGTGGCTGCAGCCAGACGGTAACCTCCCACATGGTCAGCACTGACCGGAGGAAGCTCAGAGACACGAGATTTAGGAGTGGGCTCAGACCCCGCCGGACGACTGGAGAAAGATCGAAGGAAACGAGACATTGGAGCTTAACTAACAGTGGTATCTTGGGTTATAACAGTGTGTGCACGCGTGTGTACTCACTGTCCTCCGAAGTCCACATATAACCACCTCTGTAGAAGCTCATAGGTCACCAGAGTCACTCCAAACTGAGGAGAGGATCGACATATACGAGCTGGGGGGGGGGGGAAGAGAGCGAGACAGAGAAAGTGAATTCCTATGTGTAGTCACTTTGACAGACAGACAAACACCACAACACACACCTCCAGCTCCCTTCCACAGTGCTCCGAATCCCTCCTCCTGCGTGATTTTCCTGAAACAGTCCATGACTCCAGTGTAGGTGGTATGTCCTGCCCTTGCTGCTACCTGCAGGCGTGTCTTGATGACATCAGCAGGTGTCACCAGGAAGGCAGCAGGGATGCCTGGGAAATGGAGTTAGATAGGGTGTCACTTGAGGCCATGACTGTTTTTGATAATCAAATCAAGTAGAATAGAAAATGTGAATAGGTCTGAAGCGTGTGTACCTCCGATGGCTCCAGATGCTAGCAGCAGTAACGGGCCTAGTCTACCCTGCTCGTCGGCAAACTGAGCCTTGGTGTGGGCATACACTGGGAAGAAGATGGCTGAGAACGGGATGTCTCGCAATAAACATGCTTTAGCACCCTACATACACAAGTAAATAAAAGACATTACAGTCAATGAAAAGGGCTTTCGTTTACCAAAATACAAGAACAATGGCACCAGACGTAATGGCCACACACGCCTACCTTGTAGAGGCCGAACAAGCCAAGGTCTCGGATGACACTGAGGGCGCCAATTCTGGGTCCTGTCGTGATCTCTCCTGCCACCTGCAGTCTGATCTTGACAATCTCCAGCGGGTTCGTAAAGACCACTTGGGAACCGCCTGCCTGCAGAGAGAGAGACACACACAAGGTGAAATGAGTGCGAAAGACATGGAGGGAGGGGAGGCTACCACAGCTTCCCATTCAGGTAGAACATAATGGGACGCGTTTAGAGTTGGGAAGTTTGACAGGAACAGGTTTGGTCATCGGGTCATACTCACACAGGCTCCGGCCAGCACCTCAGCAGCGAAGGGAATGGTGTCGTCTTTACCAGTGAACTTATCTCTCACAAAGTCATTAATCTACAGGGAGAACAGAGAGCGAGGAGATAAATGAGCAAATAAGTACTACAGAGAGAATAGTCAGGCATGTCTTCAACAAAATACGTGTTGCGTTATCTTAAGTTGCACGTCCATCGTGATTGGCTGAGTGGAGGGGGAGGAGTGAGACTCACCGTAAGTTTGATTGCCTTCTCTGGAGCCACGCCTATGAGCTGGGGAAGAAGACCTGCAGGGCAGCATGGGAGATTGAGTCCACATATGACATGAACCACGTCTCATGACGACAACAGTTTCTTAGGGGAGAAAGGGAGGAGAAAAAGAGTACGAGTAATGAAGGAAAATGTAAGAATTAAAGAACAAAGGAAGAAGTGAATGGATGGAGGCCGGTTGAGTGATGCAGTGTGGGTGAGCCAACAATACATGGCAGTCTCGCAGTCCTTTTTCCCATCAACAGAAGAGACAGCAGAAATGATAGGGCAGTGCAGAAAGGCAAAATAGCAGGCAATTTTTTTTTAAAGCGGACGAAGGAAAAAAAATAATAGGGACGGGAGGAAAACAGCAGCCAAGAGGGGAGGAAGACAGCAGCCAAGAGGGGAGGAAGACAGCAGCCAAGAGGGAAGGAAAAGCGAGCAGGAGAGCAACCAAGAATGCACAGTGTCCGTCCGTACCTCTGTAGAATCCAAAGAATCCTTCGTAGCGCAGCACCTTCTTGGCACAGTCAAAGCTGTTCTTGTACATCAGTTCTCCTACGAACGAGCTTGTACTCCTCTGGTTCTGCATCCTGGTCTTCACCAGGTCTATCGGATACACTGCCGTAGCTCCCATAGCTAGGAGACACAGTGTGCTATTGAAACTAGGCAAAACTTATTTTTTTAACCAAGTCACTTTTTATTTGGTGGGTGGGGGGGGGATATATTCCATGAAAGTATTCCTTACATCACACCAACCCCAGTCCCTTACCTCCAGCAATGGAGCCCAAGCTGAACCGGTAGGCCGACTCTGCGGCCTGCAGCAGTACGGACCTGGAACCATCATCCTGGCTCTGCTACACAGAGAGAGGAGAGTTTGACTCCCATGCACACTCACTCGCGCGCAGTCACACACAAATGCACGTCTCTTACCCGTTTCTGTAACTCGGCCAGGTGATAGGGCAGCGCTCCCTCCTCCAGCGGGGCTATCCTCTCAATGTCAGCAAAGTTCAGGCGCCTGAGACAACACCGCGTCATTACCACAACACTCTGAACAGGTGTGTATACAGTACGAGGCTTTTAGAGCAGTGCATGTTTACCCAGAGTGAGAGTGTAGGCCTGATAGCTGGTACAGGATGTCAATCTCCATGGGAGAGACCTGGCCAAACTTGTTCGCAGCATGGGCAAACTCCTCTAGAGAGAGATGGGTTAATAGTCTGCATAACACACGCTGTGCATCCACACATACTGCAGAGAGATTGAGAGAGCTTGCCAATGACAGTTCCTCTGCTGACAGACGACTGGCAAAGTGGGATCACGCTACTCCTCTCACACGTCTGGAGCACTTCTGACCAGTGTGTGTGTGTGTGTGTGTGTGGGGGGGGGTATACGATGGGAATGTGTGTGTGGGTATTCGCAAGGGCCTGTATAGGTCAAGGTGCACGCATGTTACCTTGAGTGACCTGTGTGTCCTTGCGGGTCCCGGCCAGCGTGCTATAGATCTTGCGGATCAGCTCCATGTTGTTGAGCAGAGCGTTGAAGGCGTTGAAGTAGGAGAAGCTGACCATGTGAGAGGTGCTGCCCCCCGCAGCCTGGGAGGACAATCGCACAGAGGAAGGCGTTAGAACAGGGACGCCCTCTCCACACACACACTCTCTTATCCCACACTCGCTCTTACCGAAACCAGGTTTTCCTCCACAAACAGTGTAAGCATGTGGTGTCGGATTGTGGCCATGATGTCACTGAAGTCCATGGCTGAGATGGTGCCGCTCTTGTTCTTGTCCTTCTGGGCAAAGGCCTGGCGCGCATGCTCCAACTGCAACTCCTGTAGGTAGAGAAGAGCGTGTGCAGTGCTTCCCCTAGGATATTTTTCAACAGTGGTGGCAATGTTCACGTGGGCTGTGGTAGCGGGCGAGGCCACTGGCATAGTTTTAGATGCCCTCCTCTTGGCCGAGACAAAACGGGGCCGTTTTATAAAGCTACATTTTCTACACATTTGCCACAGGGCAGATTATACACGTTCATGCCGTGTTGTTATGCTATTGGAATTTCACACGCGCAATACTTCACCGCGTGAGCGCCATGGAGCGTGTGCATGCATGACTGAGTGTGTGTGTATACCTGTAGAAACTGGGTGAACTCCAGGTAGCCGAGGCATTTCTTGCGGTCGTGTCCAAAGTGCAGGCAGATGAACTCACAGTCCCAGTTAAAGGGGATGTGGTGGTGCACAGTGGTCTGGCTGAAGATGTCCCGCACATTCTCTGTTTGAGGGATGGACAGAACCATAGAATTAGAATGAGCAGAATGGACATTCCCATTCAATGCAACGTTATGTGACGGGGAGGAACGGCGGCCATATTAGTTGTGCCATTTTAAAAACGGCTTCGCATCATCTCGCACTTTCTTTCTGTGCATCTGTGAACACCGGGACAATAAGCGGTTCTGCTCAGTCTATGACAGACCAGCGTTAACCTATATTCAGACATCAGATTAAAACAGTGGCCTTCAGCCTGAGTGACTGTACTAACAAACCATAAATGGTTCCCTTTAATTAGGCGTGCCATATGCGTGCGCGCACGCACACTAAAAAGTGTTTGAATGTGAGTGTATATAAGAGAGCATATTAGTGTGCCAAGTCTCAAAGAATAATCCTATTAAAAAAATATAAAAATAAAGATTCTCTGGTACTTGTCTACTTTTTAGCCAGTAGTTCTGAAAGAAGCGCTGCTCACGAGCCAAAAGTGGCCCCCGAAAATTGCGTACTACGTCACATATGTGCATTCTTTTGGGGGCTGGAAACAGTTGAAAGCAGGTAACGCCACCACCCCAACACACACACAGTCACGTACGTACCAAAGGAGATGTCTCCAGTGCCGGTCTTGTTAAACAACTGGAAGACTACGATAAAGAGAGCGTCCGGAACACACAGCGCTGACTCAAATGCCAAGAACTCCTGGAATGAGATCAGCCTGTGTGTTGAGAGAGAAAGAGAGAAGCAACATTAAAACAATATGCGCGATGCCATGAAGAACAACGCTTCAGATACAGATCCAATCAGAGGGAGAAAGGTTCAGTTTTTACTGAAACATAATGTCAGCAGTGATGTAGGGAGAAATTAGGCCATGCACTACTTCTTCAAAATGACTCCATGCATTTCAAAGTGTAAACCAATTGTAATGGATTTCAGGTCATTTCTCTAGAGACTTAAAGTGAAAAGACTCGCTGCTTGTAGGTTGGTACTTTTAAACAGCGCTGAATGACAGACATGTGCGTCATCCCCCTGCAAGACACACACACACACACACACTTGTATCCATTACATGACTGACCTAGGTTACAAACTTCACTTAGCATTTTTACTCTTTACGTTTTTATTTTTTTAACCTTTATTTAGCTAGGCAATCAAGTTAAGAACAAATTCTTATTTACAATGTTGGCAGGTACCCCACAGTTCCCCGGTAGGCCTTGTTCGGGGGCAGAACGACAGATTTTTACCTTGTCAGCTCGGGGATTCGATCCAGCAACCTTTTGGTTACTGGCCCAATGCTCTAACCACTAGGCTACCTGCCACTCAAAACATTAGTTCCCTGACCAGGAATCAAACCCGGGCCGCGGCGGTGAGAGCGCTGAATCCTAACCCTTAAAAAAGGCACACCTGTTACTTTGAGACATTTGACCTTGAAGGAGTAAATGTTTTCAGAATCATTAACTATTTAAGCCTATCTCATAAGAGTGGATTAAGTGTATTGAAAGGGCTTGTGCAGTGTGTGTGTATAATCTAATCTATGAGCACCCATTAAGGCAGCTTCTGTTCTTAGACCAAATAACATCCTAATGAACTGATCTAAGCATCACCATTGTATATGTGTGGGTATGAAACCTCTATCATTCATTACTGCAGGAGCCTTCTGCACAATGAAAACAATCTCCCATGGTTGATGTGGAGAGGGAGCACGACAGGAGACAAATAGAATGAGGGAGACAGCAGTCTAAGCATAATCAACTGTTAACCATGTACTTGGTGGAGACAGGATAAGGGAGAGAGAAAGATAGTGTGAGAGAGAGAGGGTTAACGCAGGCAGCTCTTCACCCGTCCTTGGTTGTGTCGGCTACACCGGCGATGAGCTGGACTGTTTTGGGGTTGTGGTGGATCTGTGTGTGCAGGCCCAGGTACTTCTGCACAAAGTCCCCTGGGGTCATCAACTTCTCGCCATCTGCATCCACAACACTGGCATGCTGGGGGGGGGGGGGGGGGTTAAAACAGAAATAGACAGTGTCACTTTGGGTTTCCTGCTAAACACTGACACACTAAAGGTGGATTAGGACAGAAAGGGTCCTTGACCTCACCCATCACACTGGCATGCTAAGGTGGTTGAGTGTGATGAGGTAATGTGTCATTGATTTTGTTAAGGCAGTGAATAAATGAAATATCTACAAACAAGCCATGAACAATCAATAAAATAGGCCATCACTCTAAATATAAATTAAGCTAGTTGAGAGAATGCCAAGATTGTGCAAAGGGTGGCTACTCTGATAAATCAAAAATATTTCCGGGTTACTACATGATTCCATGTGTCATTTCATAGTTTGTCTTCACTATTATCTACAATGTAGAAAATAGTCAAAATAAGTAACCATTGAATTAAGTGTGTAGTGTGTGTGTGCGGTGCTCGACTTGGACTGAAATGGGTGTCGGTACTCATTGTGGGTTTATATTTAGGTGTAGGCGCTCCACAATACTTTTGAGCTAATAATATCAGGAGTTCAAGCAGCAGAACATTGTGAGATTCCGGTATTCAACTCCAGCGAACTTCTGCCCAAATCAAGCCTCACAAGACACCCGCAAGCTAAATGATGTTAGACCTCTAATTAGTTCACTCTAGCCCAAAATATTTCCACACTGAAATGAATTCTACAGCAGACGTGAAGGACAACCAGAGATGTTCTTACCTTCTGAAAAATAACCTTCAGCTCGTTCGGGTCCGCTCGTTTGGTGGATTGCACCTGCCAAGCATTACGAATAATAGTGTAACGTTAGGGTAACGTTTCCCAAACTCGGTGCACGTTTTGGTTCTTGCCACACAGCTGATTGAAATAATCAACGAATCATCTAGCTTTGATCATTTGAATCAGCTGTGTAGTGTTAAGGAAATAAATAAAACGTACACCGAGTTTGGGAAACGCTGTATTAACGCATCATATGACGTTGTGCAGCGAAAACACAGTGAACGTATTTATATAGCTGAACGCAAACAGATCAGCAGTTTTGGTTGATGACAACTAACGTTATCAGTAATACATATTATCTAGCTGGTGACAATTGGATAAAACTGGAATGCCTTGAGGTTGTGTCCTTGCAATTAGAAATAAGAAATTAAAATATTTCAAAAGCAGGCAGAGGACTTGAAAGATTGCGATAATACGAGACCGACAATTACTTGTCAAAACGAATGCTAATGGAGAAAAAATCACACAGCTTTTACTGTGTAGGCGAGTTGACCATGAAAAAGTGTTTCTAACTAACGAAAGTAGTTAACTGTTTCCAAGTTGTGTTGCTATTCTTATATCTATCTACTCAGATGAAGACACAAACCATTCCAATGACTCGTTGGGTTTAAAACCGCAAAGAATAGATCAGACGAGTGGGTAGTTGAGTGATGCGGCTGTCATCATTGCACAATATTGCCAGTTAGCTGTAGTATTGCAATGATAATCAAAAGATACAGCTGCTAGCCCTATCGCCAACTGGTTTGTGGCTGTTCATTCAAGGCCAGAGACCGGGCGTTAGCGCAGTCAAATGATCCCAGAAAATATGTACAACGAAACAGATAAAGCACGTAGACTACATTAAAAACTATTTCTATAAACGTAAAGCAAGCAATGCCGAAGTCACCTCGAACGTCATACTGGTTTTGACGTCACGTATAGTCGCTGGCGCAAACGCTTTCACTGGAGAATTCCAAATAAATGAAATTAAAAAAAGCGAGCTCCGGTGCAATTTGAGACGATTGCAACAAACCCGCTAGTCTAGTGCAGTGTGTCCCATCTGTCTTTTTTTGTTAAAAAAAAGGTGTGTTAGCTGTAGTAATCGTGTGCCAACATTCCACGGTTTGAGCATTCCGTAGATGTTGTAAGGATACGTCTTTTTGCACAGGTTTGAAATCGGAGCCTGAAAACAGACCAACTCACTGACCACAATCCAGATCATTTGACCAATTAACCTGGCCACACATCATTTTGAGTTTGGGAAAACGAATAATAAACCAGGTCTATTCTGCATGCACCTATAGGTTACACATCAACCAATTATTTAAAGACCTGTAGGCTCTCTCTGAGACTGAAACTCACTCAACCTGGTAGACTGGAAACCCCGAAGCAGTAATCCAATAATAGCAATTTTTTTCATGTATATATTTTTTTAAATACAACTACAGGAGCCTGCTCTCAATATTCAAAATGCACCAGAGAGCATAATTTAGCAACAGGTGATCAAAAAGCACATTTATCTGCCAAAACGAAGGAAACACCAACATAAAGTGTCTTAGTTTTTATTTGATTTTTGATTTTACAATTGCTAACAAGTGTTTAGCTATACTTTAAGATGCTTTTTCTAAACTCATAACACAGCAACACATCAACACATCAACATCACACAATTAGCCAAATAGTTCATTTTCTGCTCAGAACCACATTTTGTTCATTAAATACATTTAAAAATGCAAAAAACAACTCTCTCTACAAACACTAACTCTCAAAACACGGCAAACCCGACTCAATATCTAATCATTCTGTCACAACACTGGCGCATGTTTTCTATCCAAGAGGAACATATAGTCAATCATAGCACAATGACTTTCAAAATACTAACAGTTTATGGCATTACGAAAACTGCATTACTTTTCATGTTTCAGTTCTACCTGCATACAATAGACAATATAAAATCCATAGTTTTTTATAATTCAGTTTCCTTTTACTGTAAACCACTCTACATTTTTGGGGTTGAGTGTCTAATGTGTGCATTTTTGGGGTTGAGTTTCTAATGTGTGCATTTTTTGGGTTGAGTGTCTAATGTGTGCATTTTTGGGGTTGAGTGTCTAATGTGTGCATTTTTTGGGTTGAGTGTCTAATGTGTGCATTTTTTGGCAACATACTATCTAAAAGTGAATGAGTCATATTTACTTCATAGAATGTACAGTACAAAAAGAAAATTGTAAGTGACGGAGTTGCTGCCGTAAAAGCTTTATTAGCAACATGAAATTGCTGCCAGTGATCAACAACACATCCAACATACATGGCCTTTGGTTCCAAATGTGTACAAAATAAAACACAATTACAGTAAAAACAAGGCACAGAAGGGGAAAAAACACAAAAATGCAGTCCTGCTCTAATCTATATCATCTTCAGCAGTCTCGTCCACGTCACATCTTATGTCGTCTCTCGCTATGCACCTTGGATAGAAACGCTTGTCATGCCTTATCCACCCCTGACAGTCTTCAGCTGAGATGTCTCTGCAGCCGGCTTCCATTGCATCCAGGAGGGACATTTGGTCATGTGGCCGATGATCATACACTTTCCACCTCCAGGTAGAAAAACATTCCTCAAAGTTACTCCTCTGCCTGGTCCAGCTACTCCTCTCCCTGGTCGAACTACCCCTCTCCCTGGTCCAGCTACTCCTCTCCCTGGTCCAACTACCCCTCTCCCTGGTCCAGCTACTCCTCTGCCTGGTCCAACTACTCCTCTCCCTGGTCCAGTTACTCCTCTCCCTGGTCCAGCTAATAAATCCAAAGAGTCCCCTTTTTACTGTGTATGTCCATGTAAAGAACTTCAACATCTGGCTATGTCTTCGATTGAGATTAGAATCAGCTGTGGTTGGTCTATTTTACACAACTTACAGTAAATCAGCTTTTTCTCAATGTTTCAATTATCTGTTCATTCAAAAATGCTTATCAGCTGTTTCAATATAGCTTTTGAGCTGCTGTTGTTGCAGAAGTAGAGGCTTTATATTATATTTAAGGTTTTGAACACTATGTCTTCATTTCTGGCATGCTGTGTTCAAGCATTTGTAATTAAGACAAGAAAGATCCGTAATTTTGGCATTGCGTAAGCTTGTATGTTAAGAAAATGTAAGCATTTTAGAAACCTGTTGCATATTCTGGGAAAACAACCTAAATTGCATTAATGATATGGTCCACAACAGACAGATATTGTGCTAATTGTGTTTAGAGTTTTGAAAATGTGACTACAGATTGTAGAAAAGGATGTTAGCGATTGTAAAACAAAACTGTAAAGGGGTGTTGTATCACCACGAGATGCCAGAACAGCTTCAAAAGTGCCTTGGCATAGAGTCTACAAGTAGACATAAACCATGCCAAGAGAATGCACCCCACATCATAACATATACTTTGTATCCCTTGTTTACTCAAGCTTTTCCTTTATTTGTGGCAGTTACCTGTATGCCTATGGGGCTATGCATGCAGAATACACCTGGAATACACCTGGTTTATTATTCGTTTTCCCAAACTACATTTCTTTTGGTGTGACCAGGTTAATTGAGCAATTGATCTGAATAGCGGTCAGTGAGGTAGTGGTCTAATTTCATGCTCACATTTCAAACCCGTGCAATAAACGTATCATTACATCACCCATGGACTGCTCAAACCGTGGAATGTTGTCACGCGATTACTACAGCTAAATTAACACACGACACGGCCCAACCTTTAGCACAAAAAGACAGATGGACACACTACACTAGACTAGTGGGTTTGATGCAATCGTCTCAAATTGCACCAGAGCTCGCTTTTTTATTTCATGTATCATTACTTATTTTCATGTATCAGTCCAAGTCGAAGTGAATTTATTGAACAATAAAATATTAAATGTCTTAAGAGGAAAATACAGTCTATTCCTGAGCATCATCGTCTTTTTATACTGTATCAAAGCATACTTCTTGGCTTTACTCAGCCAGGACCGGATTAAGAAATCATAGGCCCCTCATCTTGGCAATAGCCTATCTCAAAATGAGCTACTTTGAAAAATAGTGCTGCTGTTAGCTACAAATTGGGAGGTGTTGAGAAAAAAATGGTTTCTATTAGTTCCACAGACATATTAGTCTTCTGATTTCTAAACTGTACATACAAATATAAATAAATCTGCAATACGAAAACCGACAGCCCCAATCAACCATAGAAATATAATCCATAGATGGCACTTTCCATTCAAATCAGGACTGGCATCCATTGCTAGTGTACCCATTAGTTTAACAGTCAAATTGCCAGGGTAAGAGGTTACAAAACCCTTTTATGGATTATAAATCTATGGCCACAAGGAACAAGCTGTAGCCTATATTTGGCGTGCATACTGCCCAAACTGCAGCCTTCCTGACTGTAGGCATACAGGTAACTGCCAAAATAAAGGAAACACTTGAGTAAACAAGGGATACAAAGTATATGTTATGGTGTGGGATGCATTTTCCTCTGCATGGTTTATGTCTACTTGTAGAATCTATGCCAAGGCACTTTGAAGCTGTTCTGGCAGCTCGTGGTGGCGCAACACCATTTTAAGACACTTTATTTGGGTGTTTCCTTCATTTTGGCAGATACATGTATGTGCTTGTGATAAAATTTATTCCACAGTTATTTTTTATAAGCTATTGATCATCTGTTGCTAAATTTTGCACTCTGCTGTATTTTGAACATTGAGAGCGGGCTCCTGTAGTTGGATAAAAAAAACAATTATACATTGAAATGTTTTTATTTTTGTTTATTTTATTTTTTTGCCTCTTGGGCCGTCTACGGGCTTGGGCCCAGCCCGACGTCAACCAATAATTTAATGGCCTGTAGGTTCTCTCTGAGACTGAAACTTACACAACCTGGTAGACTGGAAATCCTGAAGCAATAATCCAACTAAATATTCTGTTTCCTAGATTGTCTATAGGGCCTCATTTCAAATTCCAAGTTTTTCACATCCAATTGTTCACCAGGTTGAATAAAAATCATAACCAAATTTGAAACACTGTGTGTAAACTTTCCCCCTTTCCGCTGATCTGACATCAGTTTAAAACGGACTCTCTCTCTCTCTCTCTCTCTCTCTCTCTCTCTCTATCTCTCTCTCTCTCTCTCTCTCTCTCCATCTCTCTCTCTCTCTCTCTCTCTCTCTCTCTCTCATTTTATTGCAGGCAGCAATGTAGTGCACTGCCAACCCACAGCTCTCTGCGTCCTCCCCTAACAGGACAGGTAGCCTGTCCTCATCAGAGAGGTATTTGAAACCTTGAATAAAAGTTTCACATTTAGGGAAATTACACTCTCTAATTGTTTTATATATTTTTTTTACATTTTGTCAGGAAATGCAGCTGTCTCAGGTTCTGCTGTGGTGCCGTGGTTGCACAGCCTTTCCTCTAGAGGGAGCCATGTTTTCATGTGTCTACCCTTCTCAATGGCAAGGCTGTGCTCGCTGAGCCTGTACTTTGTCAAGGTTTTTCTAAGGTTTTGATCAAGAACCATGTTTAAATAGTTTGCCACGGTGCACTGTCATTTTAGGGCCAGATAGCACTGCATTTTGCTTTGTGCTTGTGTTTCCCAATAAGTAATGTAGACTTGTTTTGACTTTGATGTAATTTGGTTAATTCTGATTGTTCTGGAACGGACTCTCTCTCTCTCTCTCTCTCTCTCTCTCTCTCTCTCTCTCTCATTTTGACCCCTTGTGGTCTGGATGTTCTGGCCCTGAGACTTCAGTGTGTTAGCAGAACAGGTTTGTGAACTCAGCTGGATGAGGGGACTCTTTTCTTTGCTCAGCTCTTGGCATTGCATGGCTTGGTAATGTATGAGAGGGGGTCACTGTATTTTAGATGTTTCCAAAACTTAATTGCTCTTTTTTAAATATTTTTTTACTAGTGGATATTGGCCTAATTCTGTCCTGCATGCATTGTTTGTAGTTTTTGTCGTGGAGAATCGTTTCAAAATATAACACTTACAAGAACTTGTGAATTCAATATAGGCTTTTAATACAAACATACAGTATCAGAAGCCGAGCTGGTCCGCAGAACAACTCCCTTCCCTAAGCTCTGGCTCTGTATTTATACACATACAACATATGAGTCCATCTCACATGCAAATGAAGTTACTTCCCTCAATCCATCTGCCACCATTATCTTTCTATCTGTGCTTCCTGCTTGTTCACGCCCAATAACGCACATATCTGCTTTCAGTTAAGTTATAATGGTGGCAGGACCTCTTCATGTCCCAAAAATAATACATGCCCATCTTATCCTATGGGCCCCTTATGTTTAGCTTGGTGTGTTCTCTGGTATGTCTGTCCTTATTAGGACTCGTAGACTATGTGTCTCTTCTAACATTCCTTCAGCATCTTCATGCCCTAAATTATTTTAGTATTTTTGGGGTTTATTGCCAGGGCCCAGGTGCTGTGGGTGACAGCAGGCATGGGTCATCTGCGAAGAGCAGGCATTTAAACTCTGAATTGTGGAGACTAACACCAGGGGCTGAGGTTTTTTACTAGAATAGTGGCCAATTCGTTTATGTAAATATTGAAGAGTGCAGGGCTCAGATTGCAACCCTGGCAAAGGCCCCGCCCCTGTTATTTTCTTGCCAATTTTGATGCTGCACGTATTGCCAGTATACATTTATTTAATTATTTAATATATTTTACCCCCTACACCACTTCCAATAACTTTGTAGAACAGTCCTGTATGCCAAATAGAATCAAATGCTTTTTGGAGGTCGATAAAGAAAGCATACATGTTGGTATTATTTTGGCGGACATTTTTATCTATCAGGGTGTGTAGGGTGTAAATATGATAGGTCGGGCGATGTTTTAGTATAAATCCAATTTAGCTTTTACTCAAAACATTGTGCTTATTAATTAAGGAAGTTTAGAACTCTTACATTTATAATACTACAGAAAACCTTCCCCAGGTTACTGTTCACACAAATGCCTCTGTAATTGTTGGGGACAAATTTGTCTCCGTTCTTAAAGATTTGGGTTATGAGTCATTGATTCTAGATGTCAGGGAAATAACCTACACTCAGGATCAAATTAAACAGTTTTAATATAGCCAATTGAAATTTTGCACTAGTGAACTTGAGCATCTCATTTAGGATGCCATCAGGTCCACATGCTTTTTTAAATTTGAGGGCCTGAAGTTTCTTATTGGTCAGTAATTGGGGAGTCCAATGGATTTTGATTGTCCTTTATAGATTTTTCTAATCCATCCAACTTCATGAATTTGGCATTGTTCTGCGTTTGCATCAATTTGAATGGTGTTCCATAGTGTTTTAAAATGGGTTGTTCATATGTCAACATTCTGTATCGCTAATTCCTCTAGTTTAGATTTATTTTTTATTTTTCTAAAATTTTGCTAGAAGTTGTTTGTGTTTATGGACTTCACAATTAGTGTCAGCTGCTTGCTTTTGAAAAAAGCAAAAAAAGGCTGCCTAAGTATGATTCCCAGTCAGAGACGATAGACAGCTGTCCCTGATTGAGAACCATACCCGGCCAAAACAAAGAAATACAAAAAACATAGAAAACAGAATATAGAATGCCCACCCAAATCACACCCTGACCAAACCAAAATGGAGACAGTCCAATGTTTATGAGTTTAGGCCCTGAATGTTCCACATGCTAACTGATAGCGATTTCATGTTGCAAAAAGAAAGAATAGCACAGTCAGAAATACAGTAACTACTAACTACTAAGTTGTTAAGAGTGAGATAAAAAGGATAACAGCAAACATTTATTCTGTATATATATATATATATATATGTGTGTGTGTGTGTGTGTGTTCCTGGATGGCAGGGAGCTCGTTCCCTGTGATGTATTGGACCCTTTTTAGCACCTTGCGTTTGGTTGGACGTCAAGCAGTTGCCATACCAAGCGGTGATGCAGCCGGTCAAGATGCTCCCAATGGTGCAACTATATCACTTTTTGAGGATCTGAGGGGTCTTGCCAATTCCTTTCAGATTCCTGAGGCATTGTAGTGCCCTCTTCACGACTGTGTTGGTGTGTTTTGACCATGATAGATCCTTAGTGATGTGGACACAGAGGAACTTGAAGCTCTCGACCCGCTCCACTACAGCCCAATCGATGTGAATTGGGGCGTGCTCGGCCCTCCATTTTCCTGTAGTTCACCATCAGCTCCTTTGTCTTGCTGACATTGAGGGAGAGGTTGTTGTCCTGGCACCACACTGCCAGGTCTCTGCCCTCCTCCCTATAGGCTGTCTCATCATCAATGATAAGGTCTACCACCATCTCATCGTCGGCAAACTTAACAATGGTGTTGGAGTCTTGCGCACGCAGTTGTGGGTGAACAGATAGTACAAGAGGGGACTAAGCATGCACACACTTGAGCTCGGGACCCTGGGACTGGTCACCTCCCTCTGAAACTGCATCCTGGACTTTCTGACGAGCTGCACCTATGGGGTGAGGATAGGCAAGAACACCTCCGCCACGCTGACCCTCAACACGGAAGCCCGACAGGGGTGTGTGCTTAGTCTCCTCCTGTACTCCCTGTTCACCCACAACTACGTGGGCATGCATGACTCCAACACACCATCATTAAGTTTGCTGATGATACGACGCAGGTAGGCCAATCACCAACAGTGATGAGCCAGCCTATGTGGAGTAGGTCTGAGACACTGCCAGGACAACAATCTCTCCCTCAATGTCAGCAAGGCCATGGAGCTGATCGTGGACTACAGGAAAAAGCAGGGGAAGCACATCCAGGATCTTAATACCAGGCAATGTCTAAGGAAGGTCCAGAAAATTGCCACATATTTCAGCCACCCAAGCCATGGACTGTTCTCTGTGCTACCGTCAGGCAAGCAGTATTAGAGCATCAAGTCTCAGACCAACAGGCAATTAGACTGTCGAATTGCTAATCAATGGCCACCCGGAGTCCTGGAATATCTGTATATCTGTAGACTATATCCCACCATATACACTGCTGCTACTATCCTTTAACCCTGCGTACATGTGAATATCTACATCAATTACCACGTATCCCTGCATATTGTTATGGTATTGGTACACCTTGTACACAAAACATTAAGAACACCTGCTCTTTCCATCACTTAGACTGACCAGGTGAATCCAGGTGAAAGCCATGATCCCTTATTGATGTCACTTGTAAATCCACTTCGATCACTGTAGATGAAGGGGAGGAGACAAGTTAAAGAAGGATTTTTAAGCCTTGAGACAATTGAGACATGACTTATACTAGAGGTCGACCGATTAATCTGATTAATTAGGACCGATTTCAAGTTTTCATAACAATCGGAAATCGGTATTTTTGGGATCCGATTTGACGATTTAAAAAAAATGTTTTAATTTGTATTTTTTTATACCTTTATTTAACTAGGCAAGTCAGTTGACGGCCTAGGAACGGTGGGTTAACTGCCTTGTTCAGGGGCAGAACGACAGATTTTCACCTTGTCAGCTCTGGGGATTCAATCTTGCAACCTTACAGTTAACTAGTCCAACGCAATAACGACCTGCCTCTCTCTCGTTGCACTCCACAAGGAGACTGCCCGTTACACAAATGCAGTAAGCCAAGGTAAGTTGCTAGCTAGCATTAAACTTATCTTATAAAAAACAATCAATCATAATCACTAGTTAACTACACATGGTTGATGATATTACTAGATATTATCTAGCGTGTCCTGCGTTGCATATAATCTGACTGAGCATACAAGCATACAAGTGTCTAAGTATCTGACTGAGCGGTGGTAGGCAGAGGTGTAAACATTCGTTCAAACAGCACTTTTGTGCGTTTTGTCAGCAGCTCTTCGTTGTGCGTCAAGCATTGCGCTGTTTATGACTTCAAGCCTATCAACTCCCGAGATGAGGCTGGTGTAACCGAAGTGAAATGGCTAGCTAGTTAGCGCGCGCTAATAGCATTTCAAACATCACTCGCTCTGAGCCTTGTGGTGGTTGTTTCCCTTGCTCTGCATGGGTAAAGCTGCTTCGATGGTGGCTGTTGTCATTGTGTTGCTGGTTCGAGCCCAGGGAGGAGCGAGGAGAGGGACAGAAGCTAAACTGTTACACTGGAAATACTAAAGTGCCTATAAGAACATCCAATAGTCAAAGGTTAATGAAATACAAATGGTATAGAGGGAAATAGTCCTATAATTCTTATAATAACTACAACCTAAAACTTCTTACCAGGGAATATTGAAGACTCATGTTAAAAGGAACCACCAGCTTTCATATGTTCTCATGTTCTGAGCAAGGAACTGAAACGTTAGCTTTCTTACATAGCACATATTGCACTTTTACTTTCTTCTCACATGTTTTTGCATGATTTAAACCAAATTGAACATGCTTCATTATTTACTTGAGGCTAAATTGATTTTAATGATGTATTATACAGTATTAAGTTAAAATAAGTGTTCATTCATTATTGTTGTAATTGTCATTATTACAAATACATTTAAAAAAATTGTCCGATTAATCGGTATCGGCTTTTTTGGTCCTCCAATAATCGGTATCGGCGTTGAAAAATCATAATCGGTCGACCTCTAGCTTATACCATTCAGAATGTGAATTGGAAAGACAAAAGATTTAAGTGCCTTTGAACAGGGTTTGGTAGTAGATGCCAGGCGCACTAGTTTATGTGAAGAACTGCAACGCTGCTGGGGTTTTCACGCTCAACAGTTTCCAGTGTGTATCAAGAATGGTCCACCATCCAAAGAACATCCAGCTATTCATTGGAGTCAACATGGGCCAGCATTCCTGTGGAACACTTTCAACATCTTATAGAGTCCCTGCCCCGACAAATTAAGGCTGTTATGAGGGCAAAATGGAGAGGTCCAACTCAATATGAGAAGGTGTTCCTAATGCTTGGTATTGCGTCATTCTTGTGTTTTATTTCTCATGTTTTTGTAGTTTTTTTCTTCTTCTTCTAACGCTGCATCATTGGGAAAGAGCTTGTAAGTAAACATTTCACTGTAAGGTCCAGTTGTATTCGGAGCATGTGATAAATCAAATTTGATTTGATGAATAAAAGATTAATTGGTTGCTCCTTGATAATACAACAGATGAGTACACCCTACTGGACAAAAAGCTTACAGCTTCTGGCATTTCCAGGTGGTCTCCAAGTACTAACCAGGCCCGTCCCTGCTTAGCTGAGATCAGACATATTAAGGCTGGTGGGTCGTAAGCTGGGCCGATGAATGCAGGGACGGATTAATGCAGAGGTTTCCCGGGGCTGAAGACCCTGGGCACAGGCTCATGGGTGGCCTAAGAGGCAGCAAAACATTTAGTTTTTTAATTACAGAAATATATACTGTATATATTATACATACAGTATTGTCATGACGTTGCCTTCTTTGGGTAAAGCAAGCCCCATCCCCCTCTCCCTGCCTCCTTCAACTAGGCTGCTATGGTCAGAGAGGTCATACATTCCAGGAAGATCCTGCCTCATGGCCACACAGTATAGAGACACAGTATAGAGAGTGAAGTTTCATAGAGAACAAAGGAATTTCTTCCACTTGAGGTCCGAAAAACATTTATGTTCCGGAGAAGGTATAAAAGATTGGTGAAGAATCCAGCTACGAACTGGTCCGTTTTTTACATTTTGGTGAGGCTCATGGGAGACGGTGCGGCCACATTACCATAACGCTGTTTATTTATTAATAGCCTCAGATATGAGGTTTACATCTTAATTGTTGTATAAGATGAATGAGTCAGAATGATACTGTTTGTAAAATTGTGTAATGTGATTTTGGACTTTTTAATGAAGGAAACTCCAATTCCCTTTTGAATTTAACTAAATCAGAGGACCGCCCATGAGCATTGTCACGTTCTGACCTTTATTTCCTTTGTTTTGTATTTATTTAGTATGGTCAGGGCGTGAGTTGGGTGGGCAGTCTATGTTTGTTTTTCTATGTTTTGGGGCATTTCTATGTTTCGGCCTAGTATGGTTCTCAATCAGAGGCAGGTGTCATTAGTTGTCTCTGATTGAGAATCATACTTAGGTAGCCTGGGTTGCACTGTTTGTTTGTGGGTGATTGTCTATGTTAGTGGCTTGTGTCAGCACAGGTCTAATTTGTAGCTTCACGGTCGTCATTTGTTTATTGTTTTGTATGCAGTGTCAGTACTTTCTTTATTAAAGATTTACCATGGACACTTACCACGCCGCATATTGGTCCTCTGATCCTTTTCGCCTCTCCTCTTCAGATGAAGAGGAGGACGACCGTGACAAGCACAGTTATGGTCGGGCATCCTGGGACAGGCCCTTTTCTGCAACTCCTACCTAAAACCCCAACTTTGAGAAATTCTCACTAGACCATGTTTTTCTCCATTACGAAAGGACAGGTTGCATACCATTGCTGAATCTTTTAACCATACCACGTGGTTAAACTCTTAGACTATCGATACCGACAGAATAAGAACAAGTCTTTGATATTAATTACTAGTCTGTAGCTAGGAATTCGGTATCATTGAACGCGAAGAACGACAACCGCCGAGACATACATTCCACAACAGCATGAATGAATGTCACTCTGAACTACCCACGAGAGAGAGAGAACGGAAACTCTCCAACAGACACTAACTTTTCAACATGATCAAGACGACACACTGAGCGTAAATATATTGATTGATTGCAATTATTCCCGAATGAGTGAGCGTTCATGTGCAAAGGATTAGCATTTCAATTGTTATAATTATCAACTCTGTAGTGTCTTCTCAGCTGACCCCCACTCCCCTTTTGTCTAACAAGCCGCCATGCCGGTTTAGCCCACTAGGGCACATTCTCCTATCATTTCTTGTAACCATATTTACTTTGTTTGTTTGTTTATGCATTTCTGTGAATGACTTAGTTAGTAAATAAATTATTTAAAGCAATTGATGTATGGATGACTCAGTGAAGACTGAGTCCGTGCAGATAACCAACAATTTACAACATTTGGAATGAGACTAACGTGAGGTAAAGTAAATAATTAATTCATTCGAAGACTAATTGATCAGATATAAAATATCTGAAAAGTTATATTAGAAAATTATAACTTTAATCAGAATATTTTCCTTGGTGCCCCGAATTCCTAGTTACTTGCACGCCCAATTTTTCAGTTTTTGATTTGTTAAAAAAGTTTGAAATATCCAATAAATGTCGTTCCACTTCATGATTGTGTCCCACTTGTTGTTGATTCTTCACAAAAAAATACAGTTTTATATCTTTATGTTTGAAGCCTGAAATGTGGCAAAAGGTCGCAAAGTTCAAGGGGGCCGAATACTTTCGCAAGGCACTGTATATCAGAGAGGATAATTTAGCCACAGACGATCGAAGGTTTATAGAAAAAAATAACAGTGGATTAAGACTTATCCCAAGTATATACAGGTATCTGCCAAAATTAAGGAAACACCAACATATAGAATTTTAAAAGGGTGTTGTGCCACCACAAGCTGACATAACAGCTTTAATGCTTCTTAGCATAGATTGTACAAGTGGACCTAAACCATGCCAGGAGAATGCACCCCACACCATAACATATACTTTGTATCCCTTGTTTACTCAAGTGGTTCCTTTATTTTTGCAGTTACCTGTATGCCTAGATTCGGGAAGGCTGCAGTTTGGGCAGTATGCACGCCAAATATAGGCTACAGCTTGTTCCTTGTGGCAATAGACATATAATCCATAGTAAGGTTTTGTAACCTCTTACCCTGGCAATGTCACTGTTGAACTCATGGGTACACTAGCAATGTATGCCAGTTCTGACTTGAATGGGAACTGCCATCTATGAATTATATATCTATGGTTGGTTGCGGATGTCTGTTTGCCTTTTGCAGATAAAAAAAACAGTACAGTTTGCAAAGCAAATGCCTACTGCTGACAAGAGAAGCCTAATCTGTCTGTAAAACCAATAAAAACATTTTTTTCTCAATAACTCTCAATCTTTAGCTCATCTTGAGATTGGCTATTGCCAAGATGAGGGGCCTATGATTTCTTAATCCGGCCCTGGTCGTAAAACCAAGAAGTATGCTTTGATACACTATAAAAAGGTGATGATGAAGCTCAGAAAATATTATGACATTTAACATTTGATTGTTTAAGAAATTAACTTCGACTGGGACATGGACTGAAAAATAGCCTACACTGAACCAGACAAGGACATTTCCTGAAGAAAATATGTGTGCTTGCTTGTCTTGAACAGAATTTTATGTTAATTGAATCTATGCAAATCCAATCCATGAGTGGCCTCTGGCTTTCTCATCCAATGGATTTTGAGAAAGAGTTGAGGCCCACAGATGAGGTGGGGGTAAGATGGCGGGTAGGAAAAAAAGGATAAAAGTGGAACATATAAGTAAATATGAAATGGTGGATCACACAGAAGACCTACAGAAGGAAATTGGAAGAGCTACAGAAGGAAATTGAACAAGAGTGAGTTAACTGCGGTGAGTTAACTGCAGTGAATTATCTGCGGTGGCAGGTGCAGTTTTTTGGAGAGAATGGATCCTTGCCTTCTGGCTGATCCATATGTGGTGTCAGGTTGGGTAAAGAAGAGACTGGGGAATGTTGGATCCGTGAAAGTGACTCGTAGTGAAATCGTGTAGATTTGTTGCGTCTTTGTCATCCAGAGGGAGCGTGTGCCACACACCACTTGACTGGGGACAAGAATTGTGACTTTTTTTCCTTTCCCGAGCAGGGCGCCATTGCAAGGAGTGATAACTGGAATGGTGAGGTGTTGAAGAGGATCAACTGAAGTTGAAGATTCCCTGTGACGATTGTCTGTGACGCTCATCATTTGGTGTGACGCAGAGAGAGCGTGGTGAAACAGAGAACACACTATACTACTGACTTCTGATGAAGTCAGGATGTGTCAGTTATCCTGTGATACCTTTTATCCCAAATCCATTAGTGTTTAAGGTGTCAAGCGTATGGTCATGTGGCAGCAGTGTGTAGGAGGGAGATTCCTAGAAGTGTGCAGGAGGACATGTGACAAAGGAATGTGTAGTATCGGTGGAAAAGGTAGTACTTAGGTGGACATGATTTTACTGCAGAAGTCAGTTAGCATTTGCATTTTTTAAAATGTTTATCCTCAAGCTAGGGAGAGGCGAAGGTCGAGTCACGCGTCCTCCGGAACATGACCCGCAAAACAGCGCTTCTTAACAACCGCTCACTTAATCCGGAAGCCAGTCGATCCAATGTGTCAGATCCAATGTGTCAGAGGAAACACCACAAGGAGTCCCTAGAGGACGATGAGCAAAGTAAAGCCCTCCTGGCCAAACCCTCTCCTCACCCGGACAATTGTGCACCGCCCTATGGGACTCCCGGTCACAGCCGATAATGACATAGCCTGGGATCGAACCCCAGGCTGTAATGACACTGCAACACTGAAGTACAGATGAGGCCAAAGTAGTGGAATGATGTTGAGGTTTTAATGGGTGCAAGGATGGTTGGCAGGGCAATTTTTTTGTGTTGAATTCAAACTACGGAATAGTAGGCTGATACATAGCCAATTCAGAAGGTGGCGACATGCACCTATGTCATACTAAATTCTCCAAAATATTAAATATAAACGCAGAGGACGCTATTTCCGTATTTTAGGGCCCATAATGCAATTCACCAGGAAATGGGTGTGGCTTCACATTGTTTCCAGATTTGAATGAAATGGAGGAAATATGCAGTCGAAGTACGAGCGGATACAAATTCATTGCTTTAACTAATTATGACAAATGTTAAGAAAATATTGAGCAATGTAATAAAGTAATGACTTTTCAAATAAGTTACCTTTTACAGTTATGTTGGCTGGCAATTTGTTAGCTACCCTGTCCTTACGAACCACATAGCGTATCATTACAGCAGTATGTTGTTAGCTAGCTACCTAACGTTATAGTTGACTACCTTTACATTACATTTGCCAGTATTAACTATATGTTATCTAACTAACTATACGTTTATTGACTTGATTAATCCCACCATTGTTAGCTTAGCTGGACACTCGCGTGCTTTCCAAAATGCGCTCTGGCTATCTACTCCGATTTCAGAGCACTCTCGTCTGAGTACCAGAGCGCAGAATAATGAATTAACGTTAGCTAGTAATTTGTTACGCTAACAAGCTAGCAAGAGGTTGCATAGCAACAACATCAACTTTAGACGAAGCGCGAGGACGCTCAACTGAAAGGATACCTTACGTTTACAGTATACTAAAATTAACTAATAGTATGTAGTTTTATACTCATTAAATATGTAGTATGGGTATTCGAACACAGCTACTGTCTCGCCCCAGCATCCCTCCTACTGTGTTAGTGGGGGGCGACCCGTAGACTATTTCCTTCGCCCCCGCCTTTCGGGCACGGGTTTTCTCTGGTGCATAGCAGGCGGAAGCGACACCGTGTGCAAGCTAGCAGCCTGCTGTGCTAGCGGGAGGTGGGGGCGACAGATAGTCTGGCCAGCCAGGAAGGCCTGTCTATCTAGAGATCAAAGACCAGGATCAGATCCAGGGCCTGACGAGAGCCTGCCAGCTAGCCAGACAAATACTGTTGCTGGCTGGACGCAGGTGTTCCTGTGATATAGTGAGATAGAGTAAGACATTCCAAGTTAATAACATCCTTGTTTTCATCTCTGACCCCAGGTTGGCATGACGACAGAGGAGATAGATTTCATCGTCCACCAGGAGACGATTCGTCACAACGTATACCCTTCCCCTCCTGAGATATGGGGGTTTCCCCAAATCAGTCTGCACCTCGTCAATAACGTGGTCTGCCATGGCATACCTGACACCCGGCAACTACAAGATGGAGACATTATCAACGTTGATTTGACCTTGAGTTTTATCCCTCTTATGCACAATCCACATTCCTGATCCCCCTCCCCCATTCATCAGGTCTATCTGGAGGGTTACCATGGTGACACCTCCTAGACATTCCTGATAGGTTGTGTGGACGAGGTTGGGCAAAAGCTAGCAGAGACAGCCAAGAAGTGTAGAGACGAGGCTATCGCTGCCTGTAAACCTGGGGCTCCACTGTGTGTTATAGGAAACACTATCAGATACACACACACAGGATACCTCTGTTGTTTTGTGTAATCTACTGTCCCTACAGTGGTATTTTTTTTTGGGGGGGGGAAATCATTTTTATTTTCATTTCACATTCAAATACAATTACAAATTTAGTGCATAACGTTGTACATAACATGGATACTTACAAACAGTATCAAAAAGTACCGTAACCATATAAGAATATCAAAACTCCTAAAAAAAATGCTGTTCTGCAGAACCTGACCAGTATTATTGGCCTATATTCAAGCTTAACATGCCTCTAACAATCTCCAAAAACAATACAAACAATTCTATAAATAAAAATATATACATATGCCAATATGCACTCTGGATAAACCTCAGTGTATATCAAATATCTACAAAGGCTTAGTTTACATTTCAATTGTACCTATGTAATACAATTATATATCGGTTATAAACACATTTACAATGACGGGTAAATCCCTTTCCATCTCTATCTATTTCGAATTGTATTCTATTCCTAACTTCCTGTTTTATAAATTGAATCAATCCCGTCGGTGACCACTTGAGGGTGTCATTAACTGCACCACATCTGGCCTCCCAAAGTTTGGTCTTGATAAGGGACACCAGAGTCACTAATGCTAATAATTGCACCCTTTCTACATTTTTTATTTCAAGTTTGGCAACCCCTTCATAATCAATGTTTTTTAAAATCTCATTTTTTTGGGGGACTTTTTCCCCAAACTGATTGAGCAAAATAACATTCCCATAAAACATGTGGAATTGTTTCGATTGCGAAACAATTGTCCCTGGGACAGAATTTATTTAGGGTCAAATTATGATCGTATAAATTTGAACGGACTGGAAGACGTCTGTGTAAAACAAGCCAATTAAAATCTTTCAGTCTGTTGTCTAACCCTTTTAATTGTGTCCGTATCCAGGTGGAAGGCGATATTGGTAATCCGTCTCTAGGACGACAATTTTCTATTAATTTTGCGTATAGCAATCTGTGGTTGATTACATTTTCCTTTACTTTGCAGACAGGGGTTTTCCTTGCCCACTCCACTATTTTCTTAAAATGTAACGGGATAATTTCAGCTTTTGGCTTACTATTATCCCACTTCACCATGAACCTTAACGGTACAGACAGCCAGAATTTTATTAAAATGTGACATTTGTGTACAGAAGACGACAAAAGACAACAAATGTTTGAGTAGAACATCGCATCTAGCTTGAGAGGAATATGAGGGAAATCCCTTCCACCAGCCTCTATAGGCTGGTACATCCGATCTCTACGGATGTACTCATATCCCCCCCAAAAGAAATTAAACAGTACCCGTATGAATGTTTTTCTTAGTGACACCGGCATGGGAAACACATATGCAAGGTGAAGTAATGAAGGCAGAATGTCCGTCTTCAGCACTACCACCTTCCCACTAAAAGATAGTCGCCTGACTTTCCACAGTCCCAATCTTTTATTAATTGATAATAGTTTTTCTTTCCAATTAAACATGTCATCTTTAATTTCATTTCCGAAAGATATGCCGAGCACTACCATTGGTCCTGTGCACACAGTCAAACCACATAACTGATCCGTTCTCCATTTCCACTGTCCCAAATATTTTATTTCTGTTTTATTCTTGTTTATCTTCGATCCAGATGCAACAGAGAATTCATCAATGACTTTGATAGACTCTTTCAAGCTCAGGTCGTCTCGTAAATATAAAACTGTGTCGTCCGCATATTGCAATATTTTTTAGCATATCACCTCCAGGTAAAATGATGCCTTTGATGTTATAATTTTTCCTAATTGCGCATGCGAAAGGTTCAATATATAAAACATACAATAGAGCAGATCACCCTGTCTGACACCTCGTAATTGCTTGATAACATTTCCAATATTCCCATTAATATTTACCCTGCTACCCACATTACTATACAGAATTTTTACCCATTTCATAAAGTTATTTCCAAACCCACATTTTTCCATAATTCTAAACAAAAACTCATGGTTTACCATGTCAAAGGCTTTTTCCTGGTCCAAATTCACAGTAATAGCTGGCAGGTGCCTTTCCTCTAAATAGGCTTGAACGTCTGCCTCTGTGCAATTGCAAGTTCCAGGTTAATCTTCTCCCCACCACACCACATGTTTGGTCTAAACCAACAACGTATGCCATGGCAGAAGATAGGCGATTAGTTACGGCTTTGCTTAATAATTTATAGTCAACACACAACATTGTTAAAGGTCTCCAATTTGCTAATGTCTTGGGGTCTCCCTTTTTATACAGTAGAGAGATTACCCCCTCACACATCAAAACTCCCATATGCTCTAAACCAAATATACCTCTAAACACTTCCAACAGATGACATCCAATTATATCCCAAAAAACTATGTAAAACTCTTTAGAGAGCCCATCCACTCCTGGTACTTTGTTATCTTTCATGCTCTTCAGTGCCATATAAATTTCATCTAATTTCAATTCCCCTTCTAATTGGTCTCTAATATCCAAAGGTATATGCACATCCACGCATTTTAAAAATGTAGTCCCTTTCTCATAATCAATTGTTTGTTTTTGAAATAGCTGAGAAAAGTGGTGTGTAGCGACACCAAGCATGCCATCTCCATCCTCAACCATCTCCCCATCTTGGTCCAATAAAGCCGAAATAGTCCTCCTCTTTCCCCGTGATTTAATTTGCTTGAAAAAATATGCCGAGCACTTCTCATCATTTTCCCATTTATTTTGCTGACTTTTAAAAATGAAGTCTCGAGCTTTCTTTTCAAATAATGTGTGTTGCTTTTTCAGCAGGATACCCAATTTGTCTTTATCTAATCCACCACCATTTACATTTCCTTGGATGTGTAGATCTTTTAGTTCATTCTGCAATTTATAAAATTCTGTGTGGTTATTACGTACTTTGTCTTTGCAAAAATTCTGAATAAAACTCTTGATTCTTAATTTTGTGCTCTTCCACCACTCTATGACAGTGGAATAAAAAGGTTTCATAGCTACACAGCCCTGGAAAAAAGACCTGGATCTTGTCCCAAAAGTTTTGTCATGTAAAATGCCGTTATTAATTTTCCAATACCCTTTTCCAAATTCAATTGTTTTTAATTCTACTGTCACAGACAGACAACTGTGGTCCGAATAAAAAACCGGTGTAACGCACGCGGAACAAACAGATACAAACAGATAATCTATTCGGCTCCTCGAGCCCCTGCTGTTTCCCCAAGTGAAACCGGGATCATCCGCATGCGCCATTCTATAAATATCAACCAAATTATATTTACCTATAAGACTTTTTACAAGATGCCCACCTAGATTACCTCGGTCATATGACACATTAAAATCTCCCCCCATAAACACCTGTGTGTTTGTCATAAAAATAGCGTTAAGCATTTCCCTCCTTTCCTTGGGTGTCGATGGTGCATATACATTAATACATCTAAAACATTTACCCTTCCAATCGATATCTACTATTAAAACCCTCCCGTGTACTGCCGAAAAACTTCCTACTATTTTTAAATCCCTATTCCCACATAGAACACCAACCCCTGTAGAATGCACCCCTCCGACACTCCACCTCGACTCTCCCTGAACCCATTCCCGCGTAAACCTCTCCACGTCATTTTGATCTTTTAAATGTGCTTCTTGTAAAAAAACACACAGAGAAGCGAATGGAGGACAAATGGGAAAAAACAGTCGCCCTTTTAACTGGGTTCCTAAGCCCTCTAACATTGATGCTAGCTAGGTTAATAATAGACGACATGAGGTAAAGAGGGGAAAAGACAACTATCTAAATAGGACATTATTTTCCTAACTCACTTTAAGTACATTAACTCATTAGGCGGCCTGTCTGGGAAACGATGGTCTCCAGTCGGAGGACTGTCCACCAAGATAGGGGTCGGGAAAACACTGTCCTCCTCCTCATGCTCCCCCTCCATCTGTGTGGGTGCTGGAACCCCACTGGGTGCCAGACCGCTGCTCTCGATGGAGGCCGCGCCTGACAGGGATAGCAGAGTCTCCTCTGCGCTGCCCAGGTTTCCCTCGCTTTTCTCCTCAGACTTCCCGCTTTCAAAACAACTGAAGCGATTCCCCCCCAAAACGGACTTCTCCGTCGCCTCCATGCGGATGAGTGGGGAAACAGGGATCATCTGCTTCCTTTTCACCGAGCACTTTCTCCTCTCTCACCGTTGTCCAGCTCTCGGTAGCCGCGGGCGCGGTGGGCTCTCCCTTCTCCTCCTCCACTTGCTTATTCCAACTGCTGTCCGCTTCTCCTCTCTCCTCGTGAGATGATGATGGCGTCTCACTCCCGCTCTCCTCTGACTCTCGCAGTTCTCTCTCCATCACTAGCTCATCCACAACCTCCTCAATAGCCCGTAGTTCCATGCCTTCTCCCTCATCTGGTCTTTTCCCGCTCTGCGCTCTTTTCCCGCTCACCGCTCTGGCGTAAGAGGGGACTGCCTTCTGGCAGTGACAGAACAGGTGGTCCTCTGAGCTGCACAAACTGCAGCGCTTGGGCACGGTGCAATCCCTCATTGTATGTCCAATAGTCCCACAGTTTCTGCACCTTGTCTGCATCCGCAAGGTGCCCGTACGTGCTACACTTCCTGCAGAAACGAGGCTGTCCAGCATACATGAGGTAGCCCCTGTCTGCACCGATGGAAAACGAAGCAGGAGGATGGCGGTATCCATCATGGCCGCTCTCGTCCTCCTTTAGCAGCACACGAAACTGCCTCTTCCCTGTCCAGATGCCTAGGGCGTCCTTAATGTCTCTCACTCCTGGCAAGATGGTCACATACCGGCTGAGGTAGCACACTAAAGTTTCTTCAGTGACCCATGGGTTGAACATATGCACCATTAGCACCCTCATATTGTGCCTGCACATGGACTCAACTTTAAAATCCACAAGGGCGGGTGCTGTCGCGTTCGCACGGAAGAGCCCTCTTACTTCCTCCAGCCGGGTGATGATGTAGAAAGACACATCGTAGAACTTCTCGGGTGTGTTCTGTTGCAGGCAGTGCACATCATCTGCTGTCAGGCGTAGAGGTCCAAACAGAACTTCCTTTCCAAAACGAACTCTCTCCATTTCCTTTCCTGTCCAATTAAAACGAAGCTATTCTTCAGTCCAGCAGCCGCTGACTGTGACGTGGCCGACGACGACATCCCACCACCTTAAGGATCCCGCGCAAAATGCAGTCGATCTTGCTCTTGATCTTAGCCAAAAGGCCGAGAAGCTGACATCATGGGAAAATCAAAAGAAATTAGCCAAGACCTCAGAAAAAAATTGTAGACCTCCACAGGTCTGGTTCATCGTTGGGAGCAATTTCCAAACGCCTGAAGGTACCACGTTCATCTGTACAAACAATAGTATGCAAGTGTAAACACCATGGGACCACGCAGCCATCATACCGCTCAGGAAGGACATGCGTTCTGTCTCCCAGAGATTAACGTACTTTGGTGTGTGAAAAGTGCAAATCAATCCCAGAACAACAGCAAATGACCTTGTGAAGATGCTGGAGGGAACAGGTACAAAAGTATCTATATCCACAGTAAAACGAGTCCTATATCGACATAACCTGAAAGGCCACTGCTCCAAAACTGCCATAAAAAAGCCAGACTACGGTTTGCAACTGCAGATGGGGACAAAAATCATACTTTTTGGAGAAATGTCCTCTGGTCTGATTAAACAAAAATAGAACTGTTTGACCATAATTACCATCGTTATGTTTGGAGGAAAAAGGGGGAGGACGTGCAAGCCGAAGAACACCATCCCAACCGTGAAGCATGGGGGCGGCGGCATCATGTTGTGGGGGTGCTTTGCTGCAGGAGGGACTGGTGCACTTCACACAATAGATGGCGTCATGAGGAAGGGAAATTATGTGGATATATTGAAGCAACATCTCAAGACATCAGACATGTTAAAGCTTGGTTAAAGCTTGACTCCAAGCATACTTCCAAAGTTGTGGCAAAATGACTTCAGGACAACAAAGTCAAGGTATTGGAGTGGCCATCACAAAGCCCTGACCTCAATCCCATAGAAAATTTGTGGGCAGAACTGAAAAAGCATGTGCGAGCAAGGAGGCCTACAAACCTGACTCAGTTACATCAGCTCTGTCAGGAGGAATGGGCCAAAATTCACCCGACTTATTGTGGGAAGCTTTTGGAAGGCTACTCCGAAACGTTTGACCCAAGTTAAACAATTTAAAGGCAATGCTACCAAATATGAATTGAGTGTATGTGTAACGGATGTGAAACGGCTAGCTTTGTTAGCGTGGGCGCTAAATAGCGTTTCAATCAGTGACGTCACTTGCTCTGAGACCTTGAAGTAGTAGTTCCCCTTGCTCTGCAAGGGCCGCGGCTTTTGTGGAGCGATGGGTAAAGATGCTTCGTGGGTGTCAGTTGTTGATGTGTGCAGAAGGTCCCTAGTTCGAGCCCGGTTATGGGCGAGGGGACGGTTTAAACTTATACTGTTACAAAAGTCAGACCCACTGGGAATGTGATGAAAGAAATAAAAGCTGAAATAAATCGCTATTATTATTCTGACATTTCACATTCTTACAATAAAGTGGTGATCCTAACTGACATAAAACAGGGATTTTTTTACTCTGATTAAATGTTAGGAATTGTGAAAAACTGAGTTTAAATGTACTTGGCTAAGGTGTATGTAAACTTCCGACTTCAACTGTATGAAATATATTTAACTTAATGAATATAATGCTATTTAAAATCCTCCATCATGTTCAGAAAATTAACATAGCGCACCTGTGTTTGTGTGAGTCCCAGTGACGCAGCGATATCCGCGCGTTCAGGTAGCGCCAGATACGGCCTAATTCGGAATCTGCTCTGGAGCACACACAGCTGCAGGCTGGAGTAGATCGTTCTAGGCGTCCGGGCTTTCTTTGGATTTCCCTTTACCATTCTGACTTCTGTCTCTTTCTCTGAGAAAATGTGTATGATCATTAGCAGGCCTGTCATTAATCTTGGTTAACCCAGAACTAAAATATTGTGTTATTTGGTCTGTTCACGGGAGGTAAGCCTATCATTGATTTACACAATATAGCCAGCCTGTGCACTAGGTTTAAAACAAAACCTGGCATAAAGAACCAACACAATGTTTCTGAAAAGTACAGAAATTGCCACATCATAGGCTACTAAAATGGGAAGTATAGGCTAGTCATAAAAGGAGAGTTTTGGCTTTGGCTGTCTGACTGTTCTGCCCTCTCCACTTCATTTACTGCTGCCTTGCTCTCATGTGTGGATGTGCATAATTGTGCTTAATTGCTTGTTATTGATTTATCCACATTTTGGAGCAGACAGTGTAATTTAATGATCAATATGTACCATTCTGACATCTGGATCCTTCTCATCTTTCTGTGAGAAAGAACAAATAGCTTTATGTTCATCTTCTAAAAAGGAGTGTATTGCCCATTAGCTGTCAGGTTTGGATGTGCCTGTGCGTAATTGATGCATACAAACTTGGGAGCAGAAAACGGTGAAATTCAGTGATCATGGGCACATCCACACTGGAATAAACAGGTTAGATTATACAATAGATATGAATCACGTTGCGCACCTGTGTCCGTGGTGAGAGAGGAAGAGCCCGTATATGATCCATAACAATCATAAGAGTTTGGAAACCCAAACTCATAAATCTCGTAAATCTCGGGACTGTAGTGACAGTTATTCCCATTATAACCATCACAGGGAAGAAACGAATTGACTTCAAACTCGAGCTGATGCAGTTGGTTAGGGAAGAAATTGCCCCCTGTAGCAGTTGAAATCGGTAAGGTTGGAGATTCCTGTGATTTGTGCATGCTATAGGGAGTTGATTGCATAGCTGTGGCAACAGTCTAAAGTTATGGCACCATATCCCTATGCAAACCTGTGCGAAGAATTGCCTACTAGGATAATAAAAGTCCTCCAGGGAGAATTCTATTCAAAATGTTGTTCTCCAATGTTCAAGTCTCCATGGATTGCCTCCCATTCATAAATTGATCAGATTGCCCAAAGTTATTGTGATAGCCCGAATTGCTCTTCTGTTTTTAGTCCATCTGTAGCCTGAATGTGGTTGAGTGGTGTCATCTTCTGGTATCCAGGAAAACGGAATGAATCTGCTCCTCTGGATGAGACGGTCTGTGGTATGAATAGTCTGGTGTGACATGAACCGGGAGACGGGTCGGCAAGAAGCCAAAGAAAAATCTCCTTGACCTTTTGCCCCTTGTCTTCAAAACCCTAATAATACAGTCATGTATTGACAAATGTTTTATATGTATTCATTTTTTTGGGAAGGGGGGGGGGGGGGGGGGGTAGGAATGGACAACGTTAACCTTTTCACGCAAATAATGTTGAAGGCTTTGGATATTTGTAGCGCGCTCTCCGGTCCAACTCACCTTCAGATGGGCAAGAGGTGACGGCGGCATCTGGCGGTCTTCGTGTGATACTGCTACAAGCCGCCAAACACTTCGCCACCCTGTACACACTTGATAATTACCGATGGCGCCAGTGCTCACCCATACAGGTGAGCAAAACAACCATTACAGCTGACTGAGATGACAGGGGGTATATTTACACTCTGTGTGTGCCCAACACACATCGTCTTACCACCTACTCGACTGTAAATACAAAACATTAGCAAGAGCTTCTTAATATTGAGTTGCACCCTCTTTCACCCCCAAGAACAGCCTCCATTCGTTTGGTCATGGACTCTACAAGGTGTTGAAAGCGTTCCACAGGGATGCCGGCCCATGTTGACTCCAATGCTTCCCACAGTTGTGTCAAGTTGGCTGGATGTCCTTTGGGTGATGGACCATTCTCGATACACACGGGAAACTGTTGAGCGTGGAAAAACCCAGTGTTGCAGTTCTTGACACACTCAAACCGGTGTGCCTGGCACCTACTACCATACCCAGTTCAAAAGCACTTACATATTTTGTCTTGCCCATTCACCCTCTGAATGGCACACATACACAATGTCTCAAAGCTTAAAAATCCTTCTTTAACCTGTTTCCTCTCCTTCATCTAGACTGATTGAAGTGGATTTAACAAGTGACATCATTAAGGGATCATAGCTTTCACCTGGATTCACCTGGTCAGTCTATGTCATGGAAAAAGCAGGTGTTCTTAATGTTTTGTACACTCTGTGTGTAAATCATGATCAACAACAGCAACAGAAAGTGTGGCATAGACTAGGCTGGGCTGCATCTCAATAGTCTAAAGTTGCTTCCTCTTCTTCATCTGCCTTGATCTGTAAACACAGTGAAAGCAACAAGGTGGATGCCCACCAGGAATTGATCATCACCTGTCTAGTTCCAGGTCATTGCCTTCACATCAGTGTTGAGTCATGGGGCTGCGTGTAGGACTACTGTACCTGTTAAGGCATGTAACTGGCCAGTAGATGGCACTGCACTGCTATTTATGCTCAGTCCACTGAGTGTGAAGAAGTGACATTGACAACTGGGTGTGTGCCACAGCTTCTACCAACATGTCAGGATCTTGGCATGTGGTCGTGCACTCACCATATTTCCACAGGGCCACTGGTTCAAACCTAGCTCTGGCTGTTCCCTTAGTCGCTACAGTGTGTTGTTTAGGAAAAGAAACACAAACATGAAGTTTACTGCCACTATATTATCAAAGCAAAGTTGTGTAAGCCAAACGTATGTTTCAAATCAAACTTTACAGTTACCCAGAAACACCAAGAATCTATTGCAGGGAAAATTCCTGGAATAGTTGAGAGGCTGTGGGTGCATCCTTCATCCTTCTGTTCTCTGTTCTGGTCCCAGGTGGCTTTGATAAAGCATTAGAAGTGTGTTCAGAGACTATCCAACCAGAGCTTACTGTAGTGCTGAATAACAGATCAGGGATCATCTTACCATACACATACATATACACTGAGTGTACAAAACATTAAGTAGACCTTCCTAATATTGAGTTGCACCCCCCTCCCTTTGCCCCACAGAACAGCCTCAATTAGTCGGGCCATGGACTCTACAAGGTGTCGAAAGCGTTCCACAGGGATTCTGGTCCATGTTGACTGCAATGCTTCTCACAGTTGTGTCAAGTTGGCTGGATGTCCTTTGGGTGGTGGACCATTCTTCATACACATGGGAAACTGTTGAGTGTGAAAACCTCAGCAGCGCTGCAGTTCTTGACACAAACCGGTGCGCCTGGCACCTACTATCATACCCTGTTCAAAGGCACTTAATATTTGATCTTGCCCATTCACCCTCTGAATGGCACACATACACAATCCATGACTCAGTTGTCCCAAGGTTTAAAATATATATATATATATATATATATATATAAAGAATGTGTTCTTAACTGACTTGCCTAGTTAAATAAAGGTAAAATTAAAAAACACACACTGCAAGATAGTGATGACTATGACACAGTAATTTGGCGGTTTAAGGTGTGGAAAACAGGAAATGTGTCAGCACTGATGCATAAACCTTTACTCTAGTGTCGTACAGTCAGACCTCACAGAGGATGATGCTATTGATCATTCATTTGCTATTCAATATTTTATCAAATGAGAACGTGAGCTGAATGTGATGTGAGAGTTTTGCTTTGACTTGCTATGGACAACCCTTACAGTATCCCGAGAGTGTAGTATGTTGTGTACATTAGCTCCACTTTGAGGGAATTGTACCCAGGCTTACTGCAGATAAATATTTGACCAATTCACTTCTGGTGTGCCAGTCATGAGTGCGTGTGTGTGTGTGTTCTTATGCTCCTGTCAGTGTGCCAGCTACATAGGTGTGTTCTTCCTGTGGGAAAGACCGGATCAAATAAAGGAGTTATTCTGCTTGTTTGTTCTCGCTGTGCAGGTTCACTCATCTCTATATCGTAGGAATCTGGTCCATGCTCAGTTATCTGGGATTCTTTAGATCAGATTATGACATTACCTAAGCAGTGCCTGGCTTAAGGAGAAGCAGAGTTCCCTTCTGCTGAAAATATAGGATGCACAAGTATAGTGAATGAGTGTGTAAATAATATTAAGACACATCAGATGTTGCTGATGTTTCAGCATTGCCTGTCTCAACTAATGTTTTTTTCCTACCTTGTCAGATTTTGTAAAGCTTGTTGAAACAGTGTAAAACAAACATATTTTTTTATTTTATTTGTATTTTTTTTAAACAATTTGTTTCTTGGTTTTCACAACATTCAATAAATCTGTCATGTGAGGTTCAATAATTCAATTTTACAAGCACAGCAAATGTAACTAAAAACATACAGCATACAGATACATCACACGGACATATTATGCCACACAATAACACCTGCATAGACAGTACATACCATCACACCATTCTAGATGTTACCTCAGATCACACACCATACAGCACAACAATAAAAACAAACTTCCTTAACAGAACAATTTGGCAAACTTTAACATAGTATGTGGTTTTTGGGGAGAACACACACCACAACGTTTTCATTTCCAACATTTTCTTCTGGTCAACTGTTTTCCTCAGTAATGTGCGGTATGTTATCTCGTTTGGATAAGACAACAGGGTGGGGTTTTCTACTTCGCTGTATTTCTCAGAGAGTAATAGTCGTGTCCCTGTACAGTCAGTTCCTGTGAATAAGTTAGGTAAATAAAAAGGTTGCTGTGCTGCATCTGGCAGACTTGTGGATCGAGGTTTGGACTGTGACACGCAGCACTACGGTGTTGCGCTCAGAATCACTGGCCCGCCAGGGGAATAAACCCGTCAACATGATGCGTCTCTGGTGAGGCCAGGAGCCAAAGCTCAGCCATCGTGTTTGAGGAGAATTGTGTGTTTGTGTCGACCTGTGAGGGGGAGAGAGGTGAGAGAGAAAGGGTGAGATGGACAGGGAGGAGTAGGGTTGGGTTTGGCTGGGATGACCTGAGGGAGGAACGTTGATTTTTCTGGGGAGAAATAGGGAAGGGTTAGGGTGGGTTTTGGGAGGGAGAGGGAGGAGTAACTGCAGGGTAAAGGAGGGGCGGGGTGAGGTTTTGGATTGCGATTAGTGGAATTCTTTCTTTCTCTCTGTTTTTCTCTCGCTCTGCATGTTGGAACAGATTCTCTCCTCTGTGCTGTTTTCTCTCTGGCCCCTTTTTCTTCATGTTTCAGGGGGCTGTAAACCAAGGGAAGGACAAACACACATTGTGAGATTCAAATCACCTTTAATTTGTCACACACTCCGAATACAACAGGTGTAGACTTTACTGTGAAATGCTGACTTTACGAGCCCTTCCCCAACCATGCAGAGTTAGAAAGTAAGGAATAAAAAAGGAGATAGTAACACAAAGTAACAACAACGAGACTATGTACAAGGAGTACCAGCACTGATTCAATATGCAGGGGTACGAGGTAGTTGAGGTAATTGTACATGTGGGTAGGGGTAAAAGGTGACTCGGCAATCAGGATAGGTAATAAACAGGGTAGCAGCAGTGTATGTGAAGAGTGGGAAAGTGCGTCTGTGTGAGTGTGGGTGTGTTGGAGTGTCAGTGTAGCATGTGTGGGTAGTGAGTTCGCATAGAGCCAGTGTAAGAGAGTCAGTGCAAAATATAAAAGGCAGTCAATACAAATAGTCTGTGTGGCCATTTGATGAACTGTTCACGAGTCTTATGGCTTGGGTGTAGAAGCTGTTCTGGAGCCTTTTGGTCCCAGATCCTCAGCGATGTGGACACTGATTTAGTCGATGCTCCCGACCCACTCCACTTCAGCCCTGTCGATGTGAATGGAGGCGTACTTGCCCCTCCTTTTCCTGTATTCCATGATCACCTCCTTTGATTTGCTGACGTTGAGGGAGGGGCTGTTGTCCTGGCAACACACTGACAGGTCTCTGACCTCCTCCCTATAGGCTGTCTTATCATCGTCGGTGATCAGGCCACCTACCACCGTTGTGTCATCGGCAAACTTAATGATGGTGTTGGAGTCGTGCGCGGCCAAGCAGTCGTGGGTGAACAGGGAGTACAGGAGGATGGTCAACGTGGTGGATGTGTTGTTGCCTACCCTCACCACCTGGGGGCGGCCCACCAGGAAGTCGAGGATCCAGAGATTCACAAGAACTTTGGGGCGTGCCAGTCATTGCTCAAGTGTGGAGAAGTGTTTACTCAAGGTGGGTCAGGACCAGTTCGTCTAGGGTCACAGTCTAGTACTAGGTTATGATTTTGTCCTTAGTTGGGTCACAACCTTGGGGTACAACCATGTTGTTATGAGCTCATCATCGACTCCACTGGCCCACTCGGTAGTATGGGTAAGCATATGTTGTTCTCACACCCTGGAATGAATGTACAGTTGTGCATAAGCTCTGGGCATTCTGCATACTGCATGCCTAAGCTCCATATGATCCATATGACAGACCCTGGACACGTGTGTCTAAGCTCCAAATGACAGGGGGAGGATTAACAGAGGAAGTTCCCCGTCTCAGTGGGCAGACACAGCTGCTCTGGGCAGGACGAGGCACACAGTTCTCCCTACATGGAGGGGCACCAGCTATAGAATTAGGACCAAATAGAACAGACATTCCAATTCAAATGCAATGTTCTACTGTGGCAAACTCGATCCAAACATTAAGGCAGAGGCCATTTATGCGGGGGAGATCTATCTCTGATTTCATAGGTGAAGAACTCAAAGCATAAATGGTTACATGTCCCTTATAGAGTGGGAGGTGATAATACAATCATATTGTTTACACAACAGTTACTTGATACAAGCAACAGTTCCAGAACACAATGGCCTTGTGTAAGGGTACAGACATAACAGGAGTCTATGAAAGGCATAACATCACAGTCCATCGAAGAACAATAGCGCAACCCTTGAGAAGTTATAACGGCTCACCAACAGCAGTTCCACAATACGCGGAAAGGCTGTGTTACTGTGCATTTAGGACGATGTTAGTTATATACATTATCTTTCCGTGGGACCAGGTTAACTTAACTCTACAGTCTTTTCGTTCAAATGGGGACAAGGAGGATTAAGTGTAAAAAAAACCCACATATGCTCACATGCGGAAACGCACACACTCCCACATGGTAGGCGGTGTGAGGAATGCAGGTGATATGAACATCATGTGTGACCGTCTGCTTGGGATTAGCTTGTCCATCCCCCCCGTCCGTTCGAGATAGAGATCGTTCTCTACTCATCAGCAAATGTTGCAGACAATACATATACCAGACACTCACAGTTCAAGTGTGCATAGGATTTATGTGTGTCTGAGTATGTGTTAGTCAACCTGTGAAATCACACCTACCTGGGACTGCCCTGCCCTAGACCTCAGGAATCCTTGGTCTCCATGGTGACCCGTGGAATCCTTGGTCGTGGCAGTGTCTGGACATTCCAAGGGACTTGTGCGGGAAGGTACAGATTAAAAACCTGAGAGAGAGAGATGTAGACAGGCTGTAGACAGGATGTAGGGTGTGGCGGTTGATGGGATAAGCTCTCCATCCAAGTCAGAACATACCATAGCGAGAACACACCTCCCTGACCTGACTATGTTAAGAGTGCAGAACCTGTGGGCAAGTTGAGGCAGGTGTGAGGGTCTGACAAGTCAACCGACACACATTCACTCATCCCTCTGTCAGAACACATTCACACACACACACTCGCTCCAGGAAGGCACACATGCACAGTCACAGCCAAGGGGAGCATCCAGGTCATTACCTGTAAAAACATGAGGAGGTGACCAGTGTGTGTGTGTTTGTGTGAACATGTGTTTGTGTGTGTGTGTATGAAGAGGAGACCAGCGGAATCAGGTTGACTGTTGCTACCCATAACATTTAGCCTGCAAAGAGCCCGTCTCTAAGGGGTGTGTCCAGACCACGGGCTTTTTCATGGGATCATTTGAAGTGAGAGCATTGTCATTAGTAAACTCAGTGAAAGTAAGTTACTGTAAGTTCCTTAAAGTGGCACTGCTGTCAAAAACGTGTTTTCCTGTTTCTACATTATGAGGTCAATATAACACTCGGAAATTGTGAAAATGATGATAATGCTATTTTTTGTGTAAGAGCTGTTTGAAAATAAATCCTGTAATTTCAGCCTGTTCAGGTGGGATGGAGTTTTTGGCCAAGATGATGCCATAACAATCTGATCGGATTATTCTGACCAATGACCATCTTTTATTTGCATATGTATCTTCTTACTTTTAAGGGGTAAGCGGGGTAGGCTCTAGAGTCTAAATGACCCTATCCGCCAATAAGGTTTGTGAATTTAAATATATACAAATGTGTATCAACACGCCCACATTTCAATAGCAAAAGGAGGCTCAGGGAAATAAAATTTGGAGTAATTTTAATGAAATATACACACACAGTGATTTATCAGACATAGCATAGCATTTTCACAATTATTTTAAAATAAGTAAATAATAATAAAATAAAAAAGACTGCATGTGGGCTTTAATACTAGAACTTATCATTTTCTCATTGGGTATCTATTATTACTTTTATTATTACATGTTTTACTTTTCATTATTTCTCTATTTTCTTTCTCTCTACATTGTTGGGAAGGGCCCGTAAGTAAGTGTTTCACTGTTAGTCTGCACCTTGTTTACTTGTTTACGAAGCATGTGATTAAAACACTTTTATTTGACCCCCTTCAAGCTAATGAACAGTCATTCTGACTGCAGCATTCTAACAGTGTAATTAATACATTTCATATATCGCAAAAATAATTATTTGGTTGTGTGTGGTCAAAGGAATTATCCGTAGAGCTCCGAGGGAGGATTGTGTCGAGGCACAGATCTGTGGAAGGGTACCAAAAAATGTCTGCAGAGTTGAAGGTCTCCAAGAACGGTGGCCTCCGTCATTCTTAAATGGAAGAAGTTTGGAACTTCCTAGAGCTGGCTGCCCAGCCAAACTGAGCAATCGGGGGAGAAGGGCCTTGGTCACTGGGGTGACCAAGAACCCAATGGTAACTCTGACAGAGCTCCATAGTTCCTCTGTGGAGATGGGAGAACCTTCCAGAAGGACAACAATCTCTGCAGCACTCCACCAATCAGGCCTTTATGGTAGAGTGGCCAGACGGAAGCCATTCCTCAGTAAAAGGCACATGACAGCCTGCTTGGAGTTTGCCAAAAGGCACCTAAAGGACTCTCAAACCATGACAAAAAAGATTCTCTGGTCTGATGAAACCAGGATTGAACTCTTTTGCCTGAATGCCAAATGTTATGTCTGGAGGAAACCCGGCAACATCTCTACGTTGAAGCATGGTGGTGGCAGCATCATGTCTGGAGGAAACCCGGCAACATCTCTACGTTGAAGCATGGTGGTGGCAGCATCATGTCTGGAGGAAACCCGGCAACATCTCTACGTTGAAGCATGGTGGTGGCAGCATCATGTCTGGAGGAAACCCGGCAACATCCCTACGGTGAAGCATGGTGGTGGCAGCATCATGTCTGGAGGAAACCCGGCAACATCTCTATGGTGAAGCATGGTGGTGGCAGCATCATGTCTGGAGGAAACCCGGCAATATCTCTACGATGAAGCATGGTGGTGGCAGCATCATGCTGTGGGGATGTTTTTCAGTGGCAGGGAATGGGAGACTAGTCAGGATTGAAGGAAAGATGAAAACGTGCTCCATAGCGTTCAGGACCTCAGACTGGGGCGAATGTTCACCTTCCAACAGGAGAATGACCCTAAGCACACAGCCAAGACAACGCAGGAGTGGCTTCGGGACGAGTCTCTGAATGTCCTTGAGTGGCCCAGACTTGAACCCGATCAAACGTCTCTGGAGAGACCTGAAAATAGCTGGGCAGCGACGCTCCCCATCCAACCTGGCAGAACTTGCAGAACTTGCAGAGAAGATTGGAAGAAACTCCCCAAATACAGGTATGCCAAGCTTTTAGCGTCATACCCAAGAAGACTCAAGGCTGTAGTCACTGCCAAAGGTGCTACAACAAAGTACTGAGTAAAGGGTCTGAATACTTATGTAAATGTAATATTTATGTTTTTTATTTTTAATACATTACATCTGAATACTTTCCGAATGCACTGTGTCGATATGACAGCAGTCAATTATTGTCAGTGTTTCCTGCTCTGTACAAACGATCGCGTGACATGGTTTCTCCAAAGAAAGGTAGGCTAGGCTATCCCAAACATTTTGTGCTGATAATCAGCCTGTACCATTGTCACCGACTTGTTCTATCCAAAAGGTGCTGTCCCGTCCTCGCTCCTGTCTCACTGCTTCATTTGGTGCCGAGTGCCTCAGAGGTATAAGGCACTGCATCTCAGTGCTGGAGGTGTCACTACAGACACCCTGGTTCGAATCCAGCGTTATCACAACCGACCGTGATTGGGAGCCCCATAGGGTGGCGCACAATTGGCCTAGCGTTGTCCGGGTTTGGCCGATGTAGGAAGTCATTGTAAATAAGAATTTGTTCTTAAACTGACTTGCCTAGTTAAATAAAGGTTCAATTTTAAAAATGTAAATGGTGGTAGCCCGGTTCAGCTTTTTTTGTGCAATAGGCCTCGAAGGTGTAGGCTGTGGCTCAGAATCAGAAGAATAATCATCAGAAAGGTCCTGATTAATTTCTTCCCCACCATCTGTGCCGTTTTCGTTCAGATTTAGTCAATTACACACGCTCTCACTGTGTGCTCCAAGTAGACTAGTGTAGGCTGATAAAACTTGGACTGCTGTTCTTCATTCACAATTGGGGATTACAGAATTGTGCATCATTCGCCTCCGCTCACTCATCAAGTCACTCATCAAGTTAATTTATCTCATCTGTTGTTATATGTGTGACATTTATTTCGGTAGGCCTCTAGTTTAGGTTCAGTTTTGAGACAATTATCGGGGGGGATTATCAACTGGGCACAGCACTTTAATGTCAGGAGAAGGAGCGGAGCAGGCTCTACTGTCAGGAGAAGGAGCGGAGCAGGCTCTACTGTCAGGAGAAGGAGCGGAGCAGGCTCTACTGTCAGGAGAAGGAGCGGAGCAGGCTCTACTGTCAGGAGAAGGAGCGGAGCAGGCTCTACTGTCAGGAGAAGGAGCGGAGCAGGCTCTACTGCCAGGAGAAGGAGCGGAGCAGGCTCTACTGTGAGGAGAAGGAGCGGAGCAGGCTCTACTGTCAGGAGAAGGAGCGGAGCAGGCTCTACTGTCAGGAGAAGGAGCGGAGCAGGCTCTACTGTCAGGAGAAGGAGCGGAGCAGGCTCTACTGCCAGGAGAAGGAGCGGAGCAGGCTCTACTGCCAGGAGAAGGAGCGGAGCAGGCTCTACTGTCAGGAGAAGGAGCGGAGCAGGCTCTACTGTCAGAAGGATGAGCAAAACCATTCAAAAAAGTACATGCCCTCCTTAAACTGTTGATAACTCCAGTTCTGTTTTTGATATTACAATTCTAGCAACGGCAGTGTGTTATGTAGACTTATATAGGAAAAGTCAAGGAGGGGGCATGACTTAAAAAATAGCAGAGTAATAAAACAATTAAATTCATGAGCAGTGGTTCTAGTGTTAAGACAGGAGGCTGGGGTTATTACAGGGTGTGGTTAGAGACAGAGAAGATTTACGCCTGGCAAAACAAGTCATAGTGATAGATTTAAGAAGGGTTGGGGACACAGCAAGTAAGGAAGTATGTGGATGAGGAAACAAATATCATATACACACACATATGTTCAGCCACACACAAACACATATGCGCATAGGCACACACACGCACATGCACGCACACACACACACCGGGGCCTAATTGGTGCTCGTTGAGGCACATTTCTCACTGTCACATGATGCTAATGTACAGTTAACCCTCAGGAATGCAGGCAGTGTGTGTGTGTGCGTCTGTGTGTGTTTTTGTGCGCATGTATGTGTAGGGCTGCGTGTAAAGTAGAATCGCCTGACCAGAATGAAGGGAAGATCCTGTCTTAAAGTAACTGTCCAGTTAAAAGCTCATATTCTGTTTGCGCATAACTAAATAATGTTGTTGACTCGTCCTTTACTTGTTGTGGCCAGAGCATTAATTAGAGAAGAAACTCAGTAAAACCCCATCTCAGACTTGTTTTTGAAACAAACCTTTTAAGAAAACACATGAAATTTGCTTGGATAATGACATCATCCTCTTCTGCCAAAACAGGCCCGAATGTGATTGGTCCATCAGCTTTTTACTTTTTTACAAATTCTCAGGTGGGAAGAAGGATCCTTCTCGAGACTAGAGGAGACTCAGGCCCAGGAGTGCACACTCACTACACACAATCAAGCTAGCTAGCAAGCCAATCAATCCACAGCTGGTGTTAGCAATTAAGACTAAGCCTATGCAACAACTATTTTGCCAGTTATTTCTATTTCAAAATATGTGATTTGTAAGAGTGGCCTGCTGGCTGTTTGGAAGCAGTCAGCTAACGTTAGCATTTTAACATTAGCTATTGCGGCTAGCTGGCTAACCAACAACAAAACAAGTCAGATCCTCCAGACAACAGCCATCTCGCCATTCCCTTCTATTTGAAACCCTTTGGTTTCTAGCCTAGCTAAAAGTGTTATGTCAAGAGAAACCTTGTTAAGTTGTTGACTGATATACAGTAGGTAGCAGCAGTAGCTAGCTAGCTAGCTAGTTATGCAGCTAACAACACAGAAATTCGGAATATAGTGACAAAGCAAAGTTCAGAAACAACTCACGCTAGTGAAGTAGTCTGCATTTACAGTGCCTTCAGAAAGTATTCACACCCCTAGTCTTTTTCCACATTTTGATGTGTTACAGACGGAATAAAAAATGTACTAAATTGAGATTTTGTGTCAATGGCCTACACCCAATACCCATTAATATCAAAGTGGAATTATGTTTTTAGAAATGTTTACGAATAAAAAATGTATGGCACGCCTAAATACGTTCAGGACAAGAATGTGCTGAATAAATTGCATGTACTCACTCTGTGTGCAATAATAGTGTTTAACATGATTTTTGAATGACCTCATCTCTGTACTCTATACATACAATTATCTGTAAGGTCCCTCAGTCGAGCAGTGAATTTCAAACACAGATTTATCCACAAAGACCAGGGAGGTTTTCCAATGCCTCGCAAAGAAGAGCAGCTATTGGTAGATGGGTAAAAATAGAACAAGCAGACATTGAATCCCTTTGAGCATGGTGAAGTTATAAATTACAATTTGGATGGTGTATCAATAAACCCAGTCACTACAAAGATACAGGCGTCCTTCCTAACTCAGTTGCCAGAGAGGAAGGAAACCGCAGCTGTAATCGCTGCTAAAGGTAATTCTAGCATGTATTGACTCGGGGGTGTGAATACTTATGTCAATTAAATATTTCTGGATTTCATTTTCAATAAATGTGCAAAAATGTCTACAAACATGTTTTCACTTGGCCATTATGGGTTATTGTGTGTACTGTAGATGGGTGAAGAAAAAAACGTATTAATCCATTTTGAATTCAGGCTGTAATACAACAATATGTGGAATAAGTCAAGGGGTATAAATACTTTCTGAAGGCAGTGTTATGCTGTTATAGTAAAGTGCTCAAGTAGTTCCATCGTGCGTCCTGAATCCATCCATACTATTTGACTTGGTGCAGCCATGCTCAGGCAGTCTGCCCCAGTGCCTTCACTTGGGAACTAATTTCAATATCTAGCTGTATGTGCATCTCATTGGCTGAGCTGTCAAATATATATTTTGTTACCAGTACACGCCCAAACCACTCTGTTGTTTCCTAACAGGCCAAGAGCACGACCAAGAGAAAAGCTGCTTAATTTGAATTAATTTAAAAAATTTGGAAGGACATCTATTTAATTCATATTGTAATTCATTTTAGGTAATCTAAAATCTACAACACTGGACAGATACTTTAAATCGCTGAAACTAGGCATATTAACTTTCATCTTCCATCTTTTACATGCTTCTTCCTGTCAAAGCTTTTCTCCAACTGCCTAAATGAAAAAGAATAGAATAGAATGCAAGTGAAGTAAAGTTGTAGCTCTGTCTGTCAGATATGACCTGCATCCTAAGGTTTAAAAAACCCACAAGTCTCAGCTGTATTGCTGGAGGTGTGTGTCAGTCTGTGTCTGTGTGTGTGTGTGTGTGTGTGTATAGTTTGAGGCCACACTTAATGTCTTTGATCTTTTCAGACTCTCTTTGCCTAACTATTTTGTCTGTTCCTCTCAGGCACAACACAATCCTTGGACAATGCCTCGTCTCTCTGCAGAGTGGACTGGGGAGAACCGGTTTGACAACTTCTTAAAAAGAGAACAGTCTTTAAACTGGGCCCCCTCTTTCTCCATGTGTGTGTGTGGGGGGGCTGAGCCTCCAGTGGGAGCTGTAGAGAGGCATGACTTAGGGCAAGATCAGATAAGTGTGCGAGAGAGGAATACATTTGGGACAAGCATACTATTACCCAGCAGAACACATCACACGCACGCACGCACACCACAGACAGACACATACACACACACACACACACACACACACACACACACACACACACACACACACACACACACACACACACACACACACACACACACACACACACACACACACACACACACACACACACACACCACAGACAGACATCACTGGCGGTCGGTGCCGTTTAAAATTGATTATTTATATTTCATGAGCATGGCCTCATTCCTATTACAGCATATTGGATGACTGTCATTCATATTCCATTCACCCAGCTCAATGTAACATCGATAGGTTAATGCACAAATTTTCCCTGTACCCATCATGAGGTTGCTACAACCTAGCCGATGAATGAACGTTTACAACGTAGGTGCACAGGTCGAAAGAATTTTGAGTAATCAAAGTGACAGACATTGACACATTCGATACCGCCTTGCACTCTAGCTGATCTAGGGTGTAATCATTAGTCCAACAGTTGCAAATTAGAGTTTCTATTGAACATTTTCAGTTATGTTTATCCCCGTTTTGTTCCGTTTGCTTCCGTTTAAGAAATACGTTTTTCAGCAGAATCGGCGGATTGAATACACCCCGATCACACACAAACAAAGTTCACTTTCATTGCAGCCACATAAAAAACCTGATCACTTTGCTCACTTCGCTAGTATACACAGTATAATTCCTTCTCGCTCTCCTCATCTCACCTTTTCCCTTCGCTTGCGGACCTTGAGCAGGCAAATAAAACTTTCCAAGCCAAACAATCATACTGCAAACCGCTACACACAGCCTACATTGTTGTCTCATAGTCAACATAGCTACTAGAAAAAACACATTAGTAAACCCGCTACAATCATGCAGTAGAGTACCGTCAGAAAGCAGTTTAGCAGTTATAGTGGCGGGTCCCGGTGGCAATAATTTAATAAAACCAAAAGCCAGTTGTGTAAAGTACTTAAGTAAAAATACTTTCAAGTACTACTTAAGTAGTTTTTTTGTGGTATCTGTACTTTACTTTACTATTTACATTTTTAACAACTTGTACTATCACTTCACTACATTCCTGAAGAAAATAATGTACTTTTTACTCCATACAGTTCCCCTGACACCCAAAAGTACTCGTTACATTTTGAATGCTTAGCAGCAGACTTTCAATTTTACTTGAGTAATTTTTTATCACGGTATCTTCACTTTTACTCAAGTAGGACACTCGGGTACTTTTTCCACCACTGCCAAAAGATTACCTTGACTTGGAAGAGTTCCAGTGTTGGATAGCCATAGCCAGCTAGCTAACATAGCATTCCTCTCCTTTTGAGCCGGGTGTTTGAGTAGGCTAAACTAGCTAACTGCATTCAACAAGCTAAGTGAAAGTTAAAGTTTAAAAAAATACTACCAATTATAGCTATCTCTATCTTTCTCTCAATCTCTCTCTATTTCTCGCTCTCTCTTTCTCTCTCTTGCTTCTTAATTTAGGAAGAAATGAATTTGTTCAAAACTGTTCAACTATTGTCTTTCTCTCTCTTTGAATCAACTACTCACCACATTTTATGCACTGCAGTCGTAACTAGTTGTAGCTTATGCTTTCAGTACTAGATTCATTCTCTGATCCTTTGAACATGTCAGTTCATGCTGCAAGAGTTCTGATAGGTTGGAGGACTTCCTCCGGAAGTCATAATTACAGTGTAAGTCTATGGAAGAGGCTGAGAACCAGGAGCCTCCTAGGTTTTGTATTGAAGTCAATATACCCAGAGGAGGACAAAAGCTAGTTGGTGTTACCCTATAGAGTGCTGCCGAGGCTACTGTAGACCTTCATTGCAAAACAATGTTTTAATAAATTATTTGGTGACATTAGAATGTATTTAGTATAGTTTTATCTAAAAAGGATAACTTTTTAAATATTTCACTATTTAAATTTTTATGAAATTGAGGAGGATGGTCATCCCCTTCCTCCTCTGAGGAGCCTCCACTGACACACACACCACAGACAGACACACACATCTCACAGACAGACACACACACACCACAGACTGACACACACATCTCACAGACAGACACACACACCACAGGGGCTGTAAAATATGTGTCATAATAGTATATACAACTGCTCCATAAACAGAAACATATTAAAGCTGCAATATGTAACTTTTTAGGCGTCCCAACCAAATTCACATAGATCTGTCCTTCTCATTGAAAGCAAGTCTAAGAAGCGGTAGATCTGTTCTATGTGCGCTATTACTATGCTTTCCGATCTTAAGTTTCGTTTTGTGTCTTTTACTTTCAGTTTTGTACACCAGTTTCAAACAGCTGAAAATACTATATTTTTGGTTATGGAAAATATATTTCACAGCGGTTTAGAATGTACAATGATTCTCTACACTGTACTTGCTTGTTTTGTCACATAAACTGAAATTAGGCAAACTGTTAGAAGTTTAGCAACCAGGAAATGACGGAGCGATTTCTGCATTGTGCACCTTCAACCATTTTAGAGCTGGTTGTCAAACATGTGTCTCAAAGGCTGTTTTTGGCATTCAATGGACCCTCAGGGCAAGTCCTTTCCTAGAGACATCCACTTGCAATTGAGCAGCCTAAAACAGGAAAACAGCCATATATTATGAGGGTTGTGTATTAGAAGTCCAGTGTGTAAACAGACATCTAAGCCAGACTTTGATAAATGATGTCCGTTTGACTGGCTCTGTCTGGCTCTGTCAGAGGAAGTACTTCTGAACAACAATAGCCTCACAGTACAGTGAGTGTGTGTTTAATGTGTGTGTACCTGTGTGTGTGTGTGTGTGTGTGTGTGTGTGTGTGTGTGTGTGTGTGTGTGTGTGTGTGTAGTTGAGCCCGACACTGGAGTTCCATGGACAATAACACAGGGAAGGAAGCCCTCTCCGTGGTACCAGGATGAATAGGGAATGGGGGAAATTCCAAAGGCTCAGAACCTTCACACGCTTCAAGGTTTCTGTGCTCTGAAATCTATTGTTAACAAAAAATGAGCTGCGTGTGTGTGTGTGTGTGTGTGTGTGTGTGCACCATTGTGCAGTAATACTTCTGTGCCATGGGTCCCCTCTGCCACATATCTCACTCTGAGGGAATGCTCACACACAAAGCGGGCACATTTCTTTGTTCCTACTGCCAGTTGTTGAGTCATAGCCTGTTGAGCAATTGTGTGCAGCCTTCAGTGTAGTGTCTGAATGTGTGTGTGTGTGTGTGTGCGTGTGTGTGTGTGCGTGTGTGTTTGCGTGTGTGTGTGTGTGCATGTGTGTGCATGTTGGTGTGTGTGTTTGCGTGCGTGTGTGTGTATGTATGCATGTGTGTGTGTGTGTGTTTTCGTGTGTGTGCGTGCGTGTATGAGTGCTGTGTGTGTGTGTGTGTGTGTGTGTTTGCGTGTGTGTGCCTACTAAGGGCTGGGACGTTGTTAGTACATTTTTTGCATAAATAACACTCGCACAACTCAACAGGTCCAGACCAGAGTGTGAGACTGAGAGATGGCAGAGACAGTAACTACCTGAATTACGGCATCAATCACATACTATCTTAAAGGACAATTCAACCCTAAAACTATCTTTTGGTATTTGTTTCATTAATCCATTGTTGATATTGCCCCAAAATATTTTGCATGTCAGCAATCAAGTTTTCAAGATATGTAACTTACAAAATACAGAAATATAGCCGGTATGATGCATTTTGCATCATATGTTGCAAAACCTGTATATGAGAGAGAGAGAGTAATATAGTAAGATTTTAGGAATTCCTTGTTCCTGAATTAGAGGAACTGTCAATTATCTTATCAATGAAATAGAGAGGCAGTTAAATGTGCTTTATCAGTACATGCAGGTCTGAAATTTCATAGTTTGTTCCTGTGGTAATGTGTCAGACTGGCAGTTATCGGAGTGAATATCAGTTAAGTTTCATAAGTTATATTATTTAGTGGAGACAGGTACATGTAGCCACCAATGACCTGCATCTGTCAGTAGAGGAATGCATGATGCCTGCTTTCCCTTTCTCAGATGACCTGTTACACGTTCTCTGTTCTTAGTGATCCGGAACATACAGTTGAAGTTTGAAGTTTACATACACCTTAGCCAAATACATTTAAACACCATTTTTCACAATTCCTGACATTTATTCCTAGTAAAAATTCCCTGTCTTAGGTCAGTTAGGATCACCACTTTATTTTAAGAATGTGAAATGTCAGAATAATAGTGGAGAGAATGATTTATTTCATCACATTCCCAGTGGGTCATAAGTTTACATACACTTAATTAGTATTTGATAGCATTGCCTTTAAAGTTAAATTGTTTAACTTGGGTCAAATGTTTCGGAGTAGCCTTCCACAAGCTTCCCACAATAAGTTGGGTGAATTTCGGCCCATTCCACCTGACAGAGCTGGTGTAAATGAGTCAGGTTTGTAGGCCTCCTTGCTCGCACACGCTTTTTCAGTTCTGCCCACACATTTTCTATAGGATTGAGGTCAGGGCTTTATGATGGCCACTCCAATACCTTGACTTTGTTGACCTTAAGCCATTTTGCCACAGCTTTGGAAGTATGCATGAGGTCATTGTCCATTTGGAAGACCCATTTGCAACCAAGCTTTATCTTACTGACTGATGTCTTGATATGTTGCTTCAATATATCCACATAATTTTCCTACCTCATGATGTCATCTATTTTGTGAAGTGCACCAGTCCCTCCTGCAGCAAAGCACAGCCCACAACATGATGCTGCCACCCCCGTGTTTCACGGTTGGGATGGTGTTCTTCGTCTTGCAAGCCTCCCCATTTTTCCTCCAAACATAACGATGGTCATTATGGCCAAACAGTTCTATTTTTGTTTCATCAGACCAGAGGACATTTTTCCAAAAAGTATGATCTTTGTCCCCATGTGCAGTTGCAAACCGTAGTCTGGCTTTTTTATGACGGTTTTGGAGCAATGGCTTCTTAATTGCTGAGCGGCCTTTCAGGTTATGTCGACATAGGACTCGTGGATATAGATACTTTTGTACCTGTTTCCTCCAGCATCTTCACAAGGTCCTTTGCTGTTGTTCTAGGATTGATTTGCACTTTTCTCACCAAAGTACGTTCATCTCTAGGAGACTGAATGCTTCTCCTTCCTGAGCGGTATGACGGCTGCGTGGTCCCATGGTGTTTATACTTGCGTACTATTGTTTGTACAGATGAACGCAGTACCTTCAGGCGTTTGGAAATTGCTCCCAAGGATGAACCAGACTTGTGGAGGTCTCCAATTTCTTTTTCTGAGGTCTTGGCTGATTTCTTTTGATTTTTCCATGATCTCAAGCAAAGAGGCACTGAGTTTGAAGGTAGGTCTTGAAATACATCCACAGGTACACCTCCAATTGACTCAAATGATGTAATTTAGCCTATCAGAAGCTTCTAAAGCCATGACATATTTTTCTGGAATTTTCCAAGCTGTTTAAAGGCACAGTCAACTTAGTGTTTGCAAACTTCTGACGCACTGGAATTGTGATACAGTGAATTACAAGTGAAATAATCTGTCTGTAAACAATTGTTGGAAAAATGACTTATGTCATGCAACAAGTAGATATCCTAACCGACTTGCCAAAACTATAGATTGTTAACAAGACATTTGTGGAGTGGTTGAAAAACAAGTTTTAATGACTCCAACCTAAGTGTATGGTAACTTCCGACTTCAACTGTACCTGTATAATCCCCAAAACACACACTCATGTACACACACCACATGCACACACACACACTCCCGTACACTCTCTCATACACCAACAAGCTCTCACAGTCACTGTAGATTCTGAAAATTTTCCATAAAGGCTACATTTTTTATCTAGTTTGCAGTGAGCATAGCATGTTGTGCTGTGACAAGACAGTCATTCAGCCCTGAAGCACAGTAACTGTCCCCTCTGAACCTGTCTCATTTTGGTTGACTTACGTAAGACTGTAAAGTAAAACAGTGAAGTCAACCAACCATGTTGTCCTGTTTAACCATGCTGTCCTGTCTTCAGGGTGTTAGTGTTATGCTGGGTGACAGAGCAAGGAGGCATCAATTACTCCTTAATGACTGTAATCAATACACCACTAATCAGTAGGATCTGCTTGCTCACGTAGGTGCTGTGTGTGTGTGGGTGTGTTTGCGTGCGTGCGTGAAGTGTGTGTGTTTGCGTGTGTGCGTGAAGTGTGTGTGTTTGTGTGCATGAGTGTGTGTGTGTGTGTGTGTGTGTGTGTGTGTGTGTGTGTGTGTGTGTGTGTCAAACACTGCTTTTGTATGTTGCCACTGCTTTCATATGATGTCATGTTTATGTCATAGGATTTAAACCTATATTGAGAACTGGGATGTTGTAAATCAATATTGTAAGTCAAATGGCATCCCTTGGGAGATGCCTCATCAATAATGATCTGTTTTATAATGAAGGTACATTTATGCATACATCTTTTCCCAATACAAGTCCTCTGTCGTTCTGTTCAACACAACGACATGGGGAACTGCTACTGGTGTCCTTCTGTATTCCTCCTGTCCCGTTTAGACATGCCAATATGGCCTCCCCGTTTAATCCTCTGTACCCAAGGGAGAGACGAGGTCAGAGGTCACTGCTCTACTAAAGCCCCTCAGAGTTATGGGAAATTGAGTCATTGATCAGAAAGATGATCTTCCTAACTCTGTGGTACCCCAGCGTATGCATGCACACACTACATATTGATGATCTGCTGTGGCTATCTCAGTGTGTTGAGTCAGATGTCTATAGTAGAGGGCTGAGTCAGCAGTATTGACTGTATGGACCAATCCTGTCTGTCCCTGTATTAACCCCTACTGTCTGTGTCTAGACTCTATGCTGACGAAGATGGCGCTAGGCAGCTCTGCTTCTAGCTCCTAAGCAACTTTGCAGTATTTTGGGGGGAGGGGTGTTATTTCTTACATTATTAGCCCAGAAAGTTTTTTGTGTTATTACATACAGCCGGAAATAACTCTGGGATTACAGAGTGGTGGTAACTCTCCAGCATTCCGACCAGAAATATGACTTTCCCAAATTGGATCCTTTGTTCGTACCCCCCCAAGGCAATTGAACTTATCCTAGAGGCTGCTCCAAGACGCTGCTGGTGGAGAAGAGGTATTCGGAGTGGACTTCTAGTCCAACTCAAGGGGTGTGCACACCATCCACCGCTTCCGAGTATATTAATCGCTAATGTTCAGTCCCTGGACAATAAAGTAGACGAGCTCAGGGCAAGGATCTCCTTCCAGAGAGACATCAGGGACTGTAACATACTCTGTTTCACGGAATCATGGCTCTGATATATTGTAGCTGGGGATATTACCAAAGGAAATTTGAGGAAAACACTAAGTTCTATGTAAACATTGCCTGTAGTACTTAGCGCTTCCAAAACTCTTGACCATTGTTACTCTCCCTTCCGGGATGGCTACAAGGCCCTCCAATGCCCTACCGTCTGCAAATCAGATCATGACTCCATTCTGCTCCTATAGGAAGCAACTCAAACAGGAAGTACCTGTGCGAAAGCCTATTCAACGCTGGAAGCCGTGCTTCAAGGTTGATTTGATCAACCGTACTGGGATATGTCCCGGGTTGCCTCTGAGAATTACATTGACATATACACAGACATGGTGACTTGAGTTCATCAGGAAGTGTATAGGGGATGTTGTTCCCGCTGTGACTATTAAAACCTACCCAAACCTAAAACCTTGGATAGATGGCAGCATTCTTGTGAAACTGAAAGTGTGAACCACTGCATTTAACCACGGCAAGGTGCCTGGGAATATGGTTGAATACAAACAGTGTAGTTATTCCCTCCGTAAGGCAATCAAACAGGCAAAACGTCAGTACAGAGACAAAGTGGAGTCGTAATTCAACGGCTCAGAGACGTATGTGGCAGGAACTCCAGACAATTACGGATTACAAAGGGAAAACCAGACACGTGGCAGACACCGACAAGCTGAACACCTTCTTCGCCCGTGCCACTGACACGGCCCGCTCCCAAGGACTGTGGGCTCTCCTTCGCCGTTGCCGACTTGAGTAAGACATTTAAGCTAATATTATTAAAGCTGATCCACCGCCTAAAAAATTAAATTAAATTAAATAAAAATAAATGTAAAAAATACATTTAAGCGTGTTAAACCTCTCAAGGCTGCCGGTCCAGACGGCATCCCTAGACACGTCCTCAGAGCATGCGTGTTTACGGAAATATTCAATCTCTCCATATCCCAGTCTGCTGTCCCCCCAGTGCCGATTTTAGCATGTAAATCTTGGTGTGGCAAACTAAAAAAAAATTTTTTAAAATGCATGCCAGCAAAGCCACAAAACAACACTAAACAATACATTAATTGCATTATAACGGTGACAAACGGTGCCCACAAACTGTTAGGGCCTACATAAAGCTGTCCCAACAGCAGAGTCCCAACAGCAGTCCCAACACCTTACCACTGCTACACCTGGCTGTCAGCAGAGCCTTGTCTGGCAGTGAAACAGTTAATTCAGCCTAATTTACTGTCTTTTAAAAAGCAACATAGCTGACTTCGTTAAACAAATGTGGTTTCTACTAACAATTGAGATGTACAAACTATGGCATAAGGGGATGACGAGCGTATAAGAGTCAATCCGTAATTTTGATTAAGACATTAATGAGCGAGCGATGACAGACGTAGTCATAATAACTACTTGTTCAGCACTTTTGAAATGCACAGCAACAGAATTCAGAACATGGGCTGTTCTTACAGTATTATCCCTGTACACCAAGTCAGAACCATATGATAAATAAAGGGGGCATATAAGTAGACAACGAAAGCTCTTACAATATTCAATGATGACATTTCTCTAAAACAGGCTATAGGCTAAATGTGCAGCACCAAGTCAGAACAGTAGGCTAAATTATGTGGGGAAAAGGGAGCATATTATTAGGTTGAGGCACAGGGGCTACTGACAGCTTACTACACAACATGCTGTACACTTACATGTAGTATTACTTCCTTAGCAACAGTATACATATCTCCCTGGCATATTACATCATTTATACAATACATTTTTGGACTCACCTTGTTGTGCTGTGCTCACTTGAACAGGTCGTGGCATATTTTGTGGCAAATTTTGTCATCAAACTTTGTCATCAAAGTCTGGCATTCTTTGGATTCATGGTGCTTTCAAGACAACTGGGAACTTGCAAAAAAACAAGGTCGAATCATGATCAGTGATCTTCAGGTCGTAGCTCTAGAAAGAGGCCCGAGTTCCTGACTTGGACCGTTCAAAACGTATTTTCCCAGCCGCAGCTCGTTTTTTCAGAGTTCCCAGTTGTCTTGAAGTCACTGAAGTCTGAGATTTCCTAGTTCCGAGTTCCCAGTTGTTTCGACGTGGCAGAATTTATGCTAGATTGACAGCATGGCCCATTTTGAATGTTTATCCTTTTAAGCGTGGAAAAGAGACCCTTAAACCCAGACTTGGACCACACACCCACTCCACTAAATAGAAAGCTAGTGATTGCTTTGCAATGCTTGCAGTTAGCCACTGATTCCTTCCAAACCACTCATTGTTGAATTTGAGATTTCCAACCTGTTGTGTAATGTTTATGTCCAATGGCCGATGAACACCGGTACGTTTTATTTATAATTTCTCTTAATAATTCATATGACAAAGATGGAAAAGGATGTGCCAGTAGATGTGCTACTTAATTCATGATGATGACTGCAAACTTGCTATCTAAGAATTTAAAGTATGATGCTGACATGAACAGTCCAATCAAAGCTACGGTAAATATAATGTGATTTGACGTCATTTTATCTGTGGCCAATGACCTTAAGCCTTCTTGGATGGGCACTTCTAATGTAACTCTATGGCAGAACCCAAGGGGCGTGAATTTTCAAGCTCTCCCCATAGATTTTGCAGTGACGTAGTGTCCCCATGAGTGACAGAACACTGAGCCAATCACGGCGCAACTAGAGAATATTACCAACCCCAACGCTCCATATTTTTCGCTGGCTGCCTCACCACCACAGAAAGTACTGAGCTAGGCTGAAACACCTGCATTTTGGAGCTGCCTTACTCAAGAAAGCAAAAAAAAAGAGACCATGTTTGTATGCAGCTTTATTAACTCAATTAACTAATTATTATTTATTGCTAAACAGATGGGGCTCCTCTGTTCAAGATGTCCACCATTGTTCGTTGTACCCGAAGAAAGCAAAGGCAACTGAACTAAATGACTATCACTCCGTAGAACTCACTTCTTTCATCATTAAGTGCTTTAAGAGACTAGTTAAGGATCATATCACCTCCACCATACCTGACACCCTAGACCCACTTTAATTTGCATACCGCCCCAATAGCTCCACAGATGATGCAATTGCCATTGCACTGCACACTGTCCTATCCCATCTGGACAAGAGGAATACCTATGTAATACTATGTAAGAATACTGTTCATTGACTACAGCTCAGCCTTCAACACCATAGTACCCTCCAAGCTCATCATTCAGCTCAAGGCCCTGGGTCTGAACCCCGCCCTGTGCAACTGGGTCCTAGACTTGCCGACGGTCCGCCCCCAGATGGTGAAGATAGGAAACAACACCTCCACTACGCTGATCCTCAATACAGGGGCCCCACAAGGGTGCATGCTCAGCCCACTCCTGTACTCCCTGTTCACCTTATGACTGCATGGCCACGCACGCCTCCAACTAAATCATCAAGTTTGCAGACGACACAACAGTGGTAGGCCTGATCACCAGCAATGACGAGACAGCCTACCGGGAGGAGGTGAGGGCCCTGTCGAAGTGGTGCCAGGAAAATAACCTCTCCCTCAACGTCAACGTCAACTTTCCTGAAGTCGTGGACTTCAGGAGACAGCAGAGGGATCTCGCCACTATCCACATCGATGGGACCGCAGTGGAGAAGGTGAAAAGCTTCAAGTTCCTTGGCGTACACATCACTGACAATCTAGAAGGTGGTCCACCCACACAGACAGTGTGGTGAAGAAGGGGCAACAGCACCTCTTAAACATCAGGAGTCTGAAGAAATTCGGATTGGCCCCTAAGACCCTCACAAACTTTTACAGATGCACAATTGAGAGCATCCTGTTGGGCTGTATCTCCACCTGGTACTGCCCCACTCGCAACCGCAGGGCTCTCCAGAGGGTGGTACGGTCTGCCCAACGCATCACCGGGGGCACACTGGACACCTACAGTACCCAATGTTACAGGAAGACAAAAAATATCATCAAGGCCATCAACCACCCTAGCCACGGCCTGTTCACCCTGCCATCATTCAGAAGTCGGGGTCAGTACAGGTGCATCAAAGGTGACTAAAAAGCAGGTTCTATCTCAAGGCCTTCAGATTGTTAAATAGCTATCAATAGCCGGCACCTACCTGGTTACTCAACCCTGCACCTTAGAGGTTGCTACCCTATCTACATAGGCATGGAATCACTGGTCACTTTAACAATAGAACTCTAGTAACTTTATAATGGAACGCTAGTCATTTCATAATGTAACAATAGTCACGCTCTCTGTAGTCTATGTGAGCAAGACCTTTAAACAGGTCAACATTCACAAGGCCGTGGGGCCAGATGGATTACCAGGACGGGTACTCAGAGTATGTGTGGACCAACTGGCAAGAGTCTTCACTGACATTTTAAACTTCTCCCTGACCGAGTCTGTAATACCTATATGTTTCAAGCAGACCACCATAGTCCCTGTGCCCAAGAAAGCGAACCTGCCTCAATGACTACCACCCTGTAGCTCTCACTTCGGTAGCCATGAAGTGCTTTGAAAGCTGGTCATGGCTCACATCAACACCATCATCCCAGAAACCCTAGACCCGCTACAAATCGCATACCACCCCAACAGATCCACAGATGACGCAATCTCAATCGCACTCCACACTGCCCTTTCAACACCACAGCGCCCACAAAGCTCATCACTAAGCTAAGGACCCTGGGGACTAAACACCTCGCTCTGCAACTAGATCCTGGACTTTCTGATGGGCCGCCCCCAGGCGGTAATATTGATATGTTAATTAATTCCATTCTTTTACTTTTAGATTTTTGTGTATTGTTATGAATTGTTAGATACTACTGCACTGTTGGAGCTCAGAACACACGCATTTCGCTACACACACAATAACATCTACTAAATACCTGTATGTGACCAATAAAATTGGATTTGATTGAAATATAGCCTAGGAGGTGATGGATGGACAAGCTGTGTGTGTGTGTGTGTGTGTGTGTGTGTGTGTGTGTGTGTGTGTGTGTGTGTGTGTGTGTGTGTGTGTGTGCGTGCGTGTGTGTGCATACATACATGTGTGACGCTGAATCAGCTCACTGTGTTAAAATGGTGCCCTCCAGCAGCTTTTTCCTACTGTTTTATACAAAGACAGACCTTGATAACACACGGCTCTGTCTTTGTGGCGCTGCAGGTAAGTGCACTCAGGGCTGGGGCGAGTCGGGGCAGGCCTTCTAAAGGTGTGTGTGTGTGTGTGTGTGTGTGTGTGTGTGTGTGTGTGTGTGTGTGTGTGTGTGTGTGTGTGTGTGTGTGTGTGTGTGTGTGTGTGTGTGTGTGTGTGTGAGTGAGTGAGTGAGTGAGTGAGTGTGCGTGGAATGTGCCTCAGGGGCTGTTTTTTACTCCACACACTGCGGCCGTAGGGGATGAGGGAGCGGAGAGAGTATAGAAACAATTATTGGGACAGATACAGTATGTTTCTCAATTCCATATAATCTTGCATAACTTTTGAATTGTCCCTCTAGGAAATGGATAGACGGAAATATGAAACAACAGCAATGAAAAACAATGAAAAAATGAATAAACATAAAGGCCATTGGTGTGTTTGTGTCTAGACAAAATGTGTGTCCTTCACTATCAGCGAAGGGCAGAGCGGAAGGAGTGGAAATGAGGTAGAGGAATAGAAGATTGGAAGAGGTGGAGATTGGGGGATGAGGCAGACGGTTTAACTTTGAGATCTTGGAGTGCTAGTGCCACGTGGGTAGGGAATGGAGATACTGTGTGCTTGGGCGTGTTTTCACATGTTTAAGTGTGTGTGTGTGTGTGTGCGTGCGCACTGATTGCCATACTCCTCACAGCGTACAAGAAACCTCAGCGAATGTATTCTTATAGTCACTGGCCCTCCCTTTCTGTCTACTGCAGGGCAGGGAGGAAGTGATGAGAGGGGAGTGTGTCATATAGACTGGAGAGATAAAAACGAGTACATTTCCTACTAGAACTCAACGTTAGAGAGAGAGAGGTGAAAATCTTCTCTCTCTCTCTCTCTCTCTCTCTCTCTCTCTCTCTCTCTCTCTGTGTGTGTTACATTAGAGGTGTATTACGTCCATAAACAATATGTTAGTGGTGTGAGTTCTCTGTCACTGTCTCGCTGTAGTTGTTACTCCGATTCTCCCCCAGTTAGATTTCTGTCAGTTCACCAGAGACAGACGAACACGCACACATACATCCACATACCTGGCCCACTGCCTCAGAACAGCAGGCCTGAGAATGAGCTGTTTTTATTGAATACTACCAGCCTGACCCAACCCAGGGGCATGACATCACTTACTTTATATAACATGCAGCTTCTTATCAGTGGTTCCATCGACTCCTGGTTCTTTCCTCTTTACTACAGGGTGTCACATTATTACTGTACAAGGTGCAGCTGGCTGCAAATGACCCCTGCCACTCTCTCTCTGGTCGCAAAGATCCAGTCCGGTCAGATCAGTGATTGATTGATTCAAGGAGGGGAGGAAGGAAATTCAAACTATTTCGACTTTGTTATAGATGCTATTAGCAGTGGCTCATATTAGATTCACTTTTGCAATCATTTTCAGTTTCCTACAGCAGTTTGAGTGGAGAAGACGGAAGGCGTGGAAAGCAGATAATTACAGTACTTACAGTAGGAGAGCATAAATCAACTGATATTTAGATCCTCAGCGTTCTCTCCCCCAATTATCTCCCTGTTACTATATAATTCTCTCCCACTCTTTCTCGCTCTCTCCCTCCTCTCCGACTCCTCCTCTCTCTGTCTCTGGTATGTGGACAGTCAGTCTGCTCTCTGGGGCGAGGACAAAGCCTGGGTTGTCCTGCTGCTGTGTTCTGAGGACAGAACAGGCACTGGGTCAGTGTTTCATGGAATGCCCTCAAAGCGAATGTATGTGTGTGTGTGTGTGTGTGTGTGTGTGTGCCTGTGTGTGCCTGTGTGTGTGTGTGCCTGTGTGTGTGTGTGTGTGTGTGTGTGTGTGTGTGTGTGTGTGTGTGTGTGTGTGTGTGTGTGTGTGTGTGTGTGTGTGTGTGTGTGTGTGTGTGTGTGTGTGTGTGTGTGTGTGTGTGTGTGTGTGTGTGTGTGTGTGTGTGTGTGTGTGTGTGTGTGTGTGTGTGTGATTGTGTGTGTGCGCTTGTGTGTGTGTGTGCTGCCCTCAAAGCAAAGGGCAGAAGTACAGTCTCTCCCACTCTGACTCATAAGGAGAGTGAGTCACAACGCCGGAGCACACAGAGACCAGTTATGCCACTGCAATGCCTGAGATGACCGTCAAGGAGTCAGATCATGGCACTTTAAACAACACAATGATCTTTCCTTCATTCAATGCCTCACATTGTCTGCTTATGCCATGTCCATAGAAGTAAAGAATGCCAAAGAGAGATCGTGCTCTATTAGTGTGTATCTCTCTCACCCTCTCTTTCTCTTGCCCAATTACTAGCTGACCCCTAGGCTAACCCCTATGCCCATATGCACTTGTCCGGATCTGAGGGTATAAGAAATATGTTAATAGTGCCTACAAGGGGTCAGGGCTATAGGGGTCGATTTTTGTATGAGGCGCCAGTCTGTCTACGATCCTTGAGGTCACCACTGTGGTAGAAAACCCCCTCAGAAGGTAGTCCGATCTCAATATGCGAAAGCTTTCTTCGAACATGCATGGGAAAAGCAATTCAGCGCGCTCTTTGTTCTCCCAGACATTTTTATACCAAACGAGGGTGTTTCCCATGCCCTTTGAATGAGTCTGGTATGTCTGCTTATCACCACAGATAGTAGGCCTAGAGAAATACAAATCAGACCAAGGACAGGTCCACTCCCACACTGGGCACACACTGGATGAAACAACGTTGTTTCCATGTCATTTCAATTCAGCTGCATTGAACCAACATGGAATGGACATTGAAATGACGTCGGTGCTTTGTGGGCCTGGTCTGTAACTGTAGCTGATCAGTAGGCATGTGTCAGAAGTGGTTAAACCGTTGAGATCCAATACATTGCATTGAGTTCTAAGATATACACCGAGTATACAAAACATTAAACACACCTGCTCTTTCCAGGTTGAAAACTTATTGATGTTGCTGGTTGAATCCACTTCAATCAATGTTGGTGAAGGGGAGGAGACAGGTTAAAGAATGATTCTTAAGCCTTGAGACAATCGAGACATGGGATTGTGTATGTGTGCCATTCAGAGGGTGAATGAGCAAGACAAAAAGATTTAAGTGCCTTTGAACAGGGTATGGTAGTAGGTGCCAGGTGCACCGGTTTGTGTGAAGAACTGCAACGCTGCTGGTTTTTTCACGCTCAACAGTTTCCTGTATGTATCAATAATGGTCCACCACCCAAAGGACATCCAGCCAACTTGACACAACTGTGGGAAGCATTGGAGTCAATATGGGCCGGCAGCCATGTGGAACACTTTTGACACATTGTAGAGTCCATGACCCAACAAATTGAGTCTGTTCTGAATGCAGAAAGGGGGTGCAACTCAATATTAATGTTTGGTTTACTCAGTATATTTCTTTGGGGTTAACTGACCACCAGCCTCTCTCCAGCCATGAGGCAGTGTGAGTCATCATGCCATTGTCTCTAAGTTCCCCTGGCATCACACACCAGGGCCTAGACCTGGTATCACAGGGAAATAGAATGGGATGTGTGTGTGTGTGTGTGTTTCCTCTCCAAGGAGCCGTGAAGATCTGGAATGTTTTAGCCAGGTTTGCTGGTGCCAACCTGGTGCCCAAACTGCCTATTTTCCCCTGAACTCTTTTAGTCATCCACTCTATCAGATATCAGTCAAAAGTGGACTGATTGTCTTTGCCCAGTATCAAACCTGTGCCATCTATCTGTGTGTCTGGTGGTATTATCTACAGGCAAAACATCTGCCTCCCACTCTCACTCTCACTCTCACTCTCACCATCCTTTCACATAGGGCCCAGAGAGAGAGCGAGCGAGAGAGAGAGAGAGAGAGAGAGAGAGAGAGAGAGAGAGAGAGAGAGAGAGAGAGAGAGAGAGAGAGAGAGAGAGAGAGAGAGGGAGCGAGAGAGAGAGGGAGCTCCCTCTCTCTCTCGCTCCCTCTCTCTCACTCTCAATCTCACTCTCACCATCCTTTCACATAGGGCCCAGAGAGAGAGAGAGCGAGAGAGAGAGAGAGAGAGAGAGAGAGAGAGAGAGAGAGAGAGGGAGCGAGCGAGCGAGAGAGAGAGGGAGCGAGAGAGAGAGAGAGGGAGAGAGAGAGTGCATGTTGTGTTATTGACCTGCTGACTCCAGACACACACTTTACATCCAGTATTACCATACTGGGAATGGAGCCATGGCAACCCTTCCTGGTATGACACTGATTATTCAAATGCTGATGCGACTCTCTGGTGATGAGGCCTTGCAAACAGATGTGGTGTGTGTGTGAAAAAAAATCACATCCTGTATCAGTTGTTAGGACTATATCTTGCCTCTGACTGTGGAATCATACAATTCAAATTTTGTTATATTCATTATAATTCGACAAAGGGACTGTGAGTTATTTATAATGAGGGATACATGGAGAAAATCTGAAATGTAAATGGTTGGCCCTCCCTTCAGAAAAAATATTTTTACCTGACCCTCCCTGAACGCTAGTTAAAAAAACAAGTGACCCTCCCCTATACAACACAATAATAACGAAAACATGAAGTGGATATCAGAGAACATGCCTAACATTTACCCTCACTCCTAGGACAGACCACAGCCTTAAATATACCGTTTTAGAAACGGTTCTTCATTTTGTAAGCGTTACATGGCTTACAAGTAGCCTGAAGGTTGTGGATTCACAGATCACCATGGACAAGGGTAGGGGTGAAAAGATCTCCAATGTAATAAAATAACTGAATGAATCTATCATCTCATTTGAGCTCTGAGAGAAAAAAATGGCCTTTTGTAAATGCATTTCATGCAATTCCACATCTTTTTACACGACTGGAGACGAGCAGAATTTTCTTTTTAATACCACAACAGAGCAAGACAACGAATGAGCGCATGCTGCAGCATCGGACGCTTTCATTTCGATACAGACTACTGTTACTAAAGAGAATAGTCTAAGGTCGGGAACAGAGCTCAAGTTGTCTATCAACTGTAACAATTGAGCGCAACGGAACCAGTTACTACTGAAGTACCTGATCGTCAATGAATTGGAGAAAAGCCATTTCATTTTTAACACAGCAGCTGCACATCATCAGGTAGGCCCATATGCACTTTTTTTTCATTTGGGGGGGGGGGGGGGGGACTATCATTTTATAAATTATTCAATTTTATTCCATGATATTGTTGTTACAAAATAGATTTGTGTTGACTGGGATTGGGGCATGGGAATATAAGAGCATCTGCTAGGCTAAATGAACAAACTAGGCATGTATAGCTCACCGCATGATCCTCAAACCACAGGCTGGCCGAACTCGTGTTTCTAAAAGGGAATTCAGAGGCACTGAAGGACTGTATAGTCTAATAAGGCATTTTCCATTTCATTATTGTTGAATTGCAAGAAATTATTATTTGAAATGTTTATTTTATACACCCTAAATGCGAAATGTATAGGCATGTCGTTAAAGTGCTGTTATTGAAGTGTTGTTGAAATGCTGAGAGCTCCTGCCAGCCTGTAGCGTGTCACAAATGATTCACAATGTCTTTTTTAAATGGCAGGCTATAGCCTTGAAATAATAATAATATAGCCTAAATCATTCATTTTTGTTCCTTCTTCGGCTAGGTGGCTCGCTCCTGACTCATTTGGAGTTACTGTGTTGTCTTTTATCTCAATCTCTTCATTCAAAAACTCAATCATGGACACTCTTACTGACAGTTGTGGCTGCTTTGTGTGATGTGTTGTCTCTACCTTCTTGCCCTTTGTGCTGTTGTCTGTGCCCAATAATGTTTGTACCATGTTTTGTGCTGCTACCATGTTGTCATGTTGTGTTGCTTCTGTGTTGTCATGTGTTGCTGTCTTGCTATGTTGTTGTCTTTAGGTCTCTCTTTTTTTAATCCCAGCCCCCGTCCCCGCAGGAGGCCTTATGGTAGGCCGTCATTCTAAATAAGAATTTGTTCTTAACTGACTTGCCTAGTTAAATAAAGGTTAAATAAAAACCAATCAAATTAAAGCTTGTTGAAATGTTGAACCTCAATTAAAAAGTGACAGAATTTCCATGTAAAGTCTCTGAAGCCTCTGAATGCCATAGTGACAAACCAAATATATCCCATATGCATCAGAGCCACGTCTTTCCCCAGCATTTTACAGCTTGTTTCTAGCATAAAGCATTGCGGACTAAAGCGTTATTATAGATCTCTTTATATAATCAGGTCCATCAATTTTGTTTCAAAATCTTAAGCTAACAATGCTTTTTGCCATTTTCTTTAACAAAAAAAACAATTCCCTAACATACCCCCTCAATTCGAGCCCTGCTGGTTATAACTTAACACACCAAGCCATTTACTGACACTGAGATATTTAAGGAGTGCATGGTGACTGATGGAGTTGGCTGACAGTCTATGGATGGTAGACTATCATTTAGTCTATCAAACAGGTAAGTCTACCTCTTATTTTTTTGAAAAGGAAGAAATAGGCTCCAACACAAAGCCCTCTTGTTGTAAATAGCCTCAAGTCAAAATCAAACGAAGACTGTTTATATTAATTAGGCCTTCTCGAATTAGCCTACTTTCAGCACCAATGAGCTGTCCACCTCCGTGGCTGCTGCTCTATAGTGATGTGAGTTATGTAAATGACTTGGATATGGCTTATTATCAATAACTTTTATAAATAGCTTCGTTTTGGCCGACAAAAAAACATATTGTTTTCATTCAAATCCATTATACATACATTATACATTATACATTATACAGGACAAATAAAACACTATTTTAAGGATGAAGCCTTCGACTCACTTCCTGAAGTACCACCTTACCACCGTACACAGCACAGCCATTGGTCAGGCAGCACAAAAGGGTTTACATAAGCAAGAGCAGGGCAGGACAGGGCTTATGATTGGAATAGCACTACCATTACAAAGTGTAATGGGACTCCCGAGTGGCTCAGCGGTCTAAGGCACTGCATCTCAGTGCTAGAGGTGTCACTACAGACCCTGGTTCAACCTGTGCTTCTCCTATAATTGCTCTTTGTATAGCCTAGGCCTATACAAATACTAAACCCTCCCCCTGGCTGAAATGTTCAAAGCATGACCCTCCTCCATTTTCCTCTGGGTAACAATTGTGTAAACCACTCCCCAACTACAAGTGTATAGCTTTTTTCTCACGTTGAAAGTAGACTTGCTTCTTCTGTATGTTGCTCAACACCTGAGGTAAGAGAACAGATAGGGAGGGAGGGAAAGTGGGGATGTAGGAGGGGCGCGGTACGAGCTTCAAGTGTGCAACATCCCACCCAAAGCCCGAGAGAGCCAGCATAAAGTCAGACATCACTTCACTCGTTCGTGAGTTCCATACCCCGGGACAAACAGGCTGCGTTACCGGGAGAAATAACGGTGTTCGTTTTCAGTCACATAGAATTAAACCATTTTCGCCGCGATGGGGTTGAGATTTATACAATGTATCTCATATCTTTCGCTTCTCCTTCACCTGGAATGGACGCACGTATCGGCTTTCAACCTGGACACAGAAAACGTCATTGAAAAGAAAGGAGAGCCCGGGAGCCTTTTCGGCTTCTCTCTGGCTATGCATTGGCAATTAAATCCGTTGGATAAAAGAATGTAAGTCTCCTTATTTTTTATTTGTATTTATTTTTCCGTTTAAGTTGCGGAGTTAACAGGTTGTTGCTACTGTAGCCTAGTGTTATTACTTCAAAGGCTCGCAGGTTCATCGCAAAAGTTTATCGTCTCAACATCATTGTTCCCTTCATTCGGGAATCATTTTCATTTGTTAATTAACTCCGATTTCTGGTTGTTTTGGTCTTGACATTTCGTTAACGTTTCAGATCGGCATGTTTTTGTAACGGGTTAATTATGGGTGAGTTTTACAGCTTTTGCTGCCCTTTGCAGGCTCGTTCCTGTCCGTGCGCGGCTCCAATGTCATGAATAGGTCATGAATTTGGCAACAACCAAAAAAGTCTCATGATTCCAAACCACTTACTCTGCTCTATAGATGTATACTAGCTCCGGGTAGAAATAGACCTTTGGGGGAATTTTCACTTGGCCACAGATCTTGTTAGGATAATTGTATTTATGGTTCTCAGCATCCTATTATTATTTGCATCACTCGTGTCATGTGCACCTCATGCCGTGTGTCCTCAAAGTAGAGTAAACCCAGCCTAGACTGTAGATGGCGAATGTCATTGTCGCTTGGGTCAAATACTGTAAAAGTTAGCCTTGTCCCTAGGCTATGGGCGTGGCAAGCTGCAGGGACTGTGCCATTGTGTTAGTCAGGGTCGCAGTAGCGTTAGATGGTGTAAAAGCAAATATTTAAAAACATTTTATTTATTTATTATTGAACCTTTTATTTAACTAGGCAGTATAGCCATATACTGTACATCATTGTCTTTAACCTCAAACCAGCTGAGCCGTAACATTTCCAGACAGTCTAGTTGACCTCGAAGATAACTGCTTTTGGCCAAGTGCTGTCTACCATGGGAAATAGAAGTGACACCCTTCTGTAGTCTTACCATTAATCTCCTGCCTAATTTCACCCTGCTCCTTGTAGCACAGCAGGGCTATCCCCCATCTGCCCTCAACACTCTGGTTAACTACTGACTTAGGATCAGCTGTCTGCACCCCAGACCCCATTCTATACATCATGTGCTCAATGACTATACTTATTCTAGACCTGTTGTTATGGACGACGAGTCATTGGAATGGATTTGTGTTTAGAATAGATTCTACCCTTTTAAACAAGGTGTTGAATGTAATGGGTTGAAGTCATTATAGAGTCTTAGGTCTGTAACTTTCTGTAATGGGCCTTCTTAGTTCTGACCTGAACTTGTCTGAACACACACACAATTTGATGTACCAGTTTTCGTCTGTGTCTATATTAGAGGCACGTGGTCGTCAGCCCTGTGAACAGTCAGGCGGTAGAGACAGAAAGAAACACGTTCTAGTTCAGATTAAAGTTGAGATTTCATACCCTGAGATTCCCTCAATGAGTTCTCTCATGTAGAAAACCTGACAGATGTTTATACAGGGATCAAACATTTATTTTGAATTGAATCCATGTACAGTGCTTTAGGAAAGTATTCAGAACCCTTGACTTTTTCCACATTTTGTTACATTACAGCCTTATTCTAAAATGGATTAGAAAATGTTTTTCCCCCTCATCAATCTACACACAATACCCTATAATAACAAAGCGAGAACAGGTTCAGATTTTTATTTCCATAAGTATTCATAAGTATTTGCTATGAGACTCAAAATTGAGCTCAGGTGCATCCTGTTTCCATTGATCATCCTGTGGTAAATTCAATTGATTGGACATGATTTAGAAAGCCACACACCTGTCGACATCAGGTCCCACATTTGACAGTGCATGTCGGAGCAAAAACCAAGCCATGAGGTCAAAGGAATTGTCCGTAGAGCTCCGAGACAGGATTGTGTCGAGGCACAGATCTGGGGAAGGGTACCAAACATTTTCTGAAGCATTGAAGGTCCCCAAGAACCCAGTGGCCTCCATCAATCTTTAATGGAAGAAGTTTGGAACCACCAAGACTCTCCCTAGAGCTGGCCGCCCGGCCAAACTGAGCAATCGGGGGAGAAGGGCCTTGGTCAGGGAGGTGACCAAGAACCTGATGGTCACTCTGAAAGAGCTCCAGAGTTCCTCTGTGGAGTTGGGAGAACCTTCCAGAAGAACAACCATCTCTGCAGCACTCGACCAATCAGGCCTTTATGGTAGAGTGGCCAGACGGAAGCCACTCCTCAGTTAAAGGCACATGATAGCCCGCTTGGAGTTTGCCAAAAGGCACCATGAGAAACAAGAAAGTGTGAAGTCTGGAAGAAACCTGGCACCATCCCTACAGTGAAGAATGGTGGTGGCACTATCATGCTGTGGGGATGTTTTTCAGCGGCAGGGACTGGGAGACTAGTCAGGATCGAGTGAAAGATGAATGGAGCAAAGTACAGAGAGATCCTTGATGAGAACTTGCTCCAGAGCGCTCAGGACCTCAGATTAGGGTGAAGGTTCACTTTCCAGCAGGACAACGACTCTAAGCACACAGCCAAGACAACGCAGGAGTGGCTTCGGGACAAGTCTCTGAATGTCTTTGACTGACCCAGCCAGAGCCCGGTCTTAAACCCAATCAAACATCTCTGGAGAGACCTGAAAATAGCTGTGCAGCGACGCTCCCCATCCAACCTGACAGAGCTTGAGAGGATCTGCAAAGAAGAATGGGAGAACCTCCCCAAATACAGGTGTGCCAAGCTTGTAGTGTCATACCCAAGAAGACTTGATGCTGTAATCGCTGCCAACGGTTCTTCAACAAAGTACTGAGTAAAGGGTCTGAATGCTTATATAAATGTTATGTTTCAGTTTTTATTTTTATTTTCTAAAAAGCTGTTTTTGCTTTGTCATTATGGGGTATTGCGTGTAGATTGAGGAGGGAAAATAAGCCTGTAACCTAACAAAATGTGGGAAAAAGTCAAGGGGTCTGAGTACTTTCCGAATCCACTGTACCTTTCAGGAACACAGACTCTAAAAGCCTGTTTCTGTTCCATATGCCCTCAGGACATGTCTCTCATTAACACTGAATCAGCAGGTCTGAGTCATACGTCCCCAAATCCTAACCTAAATTATGGGCAAAATGCTGGCCTTAGACATCAGTGTATGCATGAACAGCCAAGTGATAGTGTGTTTTGTGTGTGTGTGTGGGCGCATCTGTACAGTGTCGCAGAGTATGTGTGTGCCTATTCAGCAGTGAGAGGTGTGTGTGTGTGTGTGTGTGTGTGTGTGTGTGTGTGTGTGTGTGTGTGTGTGTGTGTGTGGTTGTGGTGTTAAAGTGGTGACTGATGCAGTGCAGTCTGTGTATTAGAAGCTATGAGGCCTTCCTGGTCTTTTGTAACTGTTTCCGCGTGAGTCGGCACATTGTTGGTAACAAACTGTACGCACGCGCAAACTCACACATACTGTGTACACAGACACGCATGCACGCACACACACACACACACACACACACACACACACACACACACACACACACACACACACACACACACACACACACACACACACACACACACACACACACGCACACACTGCACTGCAGGAGTTGAAATCCACAATGGTAACCGTTGACTGACCTTGGGCGCAGGGATTCTTCAGTGTACAGGACACTAAACTTGGCAGCCATACGTCATCATGATATACACAGTGTGTAATGCTGCCAGAGGCTACACTTCTTACCTGCCTACCTCAGTAGATCAGGATTCCAGACTGTCTGTGCTGTCTGGGAGGTGTTTCCGGGGAATCTAGAGTGTGTGTGTGTGAAAGGTGAGTCATACGTCTGTGCCACGCCTGAACGGTTGCTCCCGTTCCGCCAAACTGAGCCCGTGCCTCACAGGTGTGTGTGTTTTGTGTGCATGTTTTTTTGTTTGTTGATACCTGCAGGCAATGGAGGGATCTGTTTGGCACGGGTCTATGGGGGGTGGGGTCAGGTGTGTCTGTGTGTCTCACGTACATGCTGAAGAGCAAGGGGTTGTGTGCATGTGGATTAGGTCCCAAAGTCGGTCACAACTGCAGAAAGTTGGCGCTTCGCTCTGTGTGGGAGAAAGTATTAAAGTGTCACAGAGAGAACGAGAGAGGAGGGAAGGAGGGAAGGCTGTGACAAAGAGACTGAGGTAGAAGTAGAGAGAGCATCTTAGTGAAAGTGTATGGGAGAGGTACAACGCGTGTGTGGGAGAGAGAGAGAGAATCCATTCCAGCATGTTCTATAGACAGACGTCTAGGGTGTAGAGCTGTGAGGTTCCTGTGTGCGACAGATCTTTGATCTCTCAGATCCTGGATAGATAGGAGATTGATTTTAGTGGGAAGGTTAGGGTTAGAGTTCAAAGGTTTGTTCAGAATCCTGGGAAAAAAAGTGCTAAATGTATGCAATATTTTATTGCTAAATTTTTTTGTTGTTGTTGGACTACATTACATGAACAGCATGTGAAAAAATGATCACGTGCACGCGCACGCACACACACACCTCTCCCCCAAACACACCTCTTTGTCTGCCCGTTCTCTCCTGCCTGCAGGCTGATCCAGGTTAGCTCAAGTTAGCCAACATCAAAGCTGAGGAGTGGTGGAGGGATGTCTGGAGGAATGCTGACAGCATAAATCACCTTTTACAGCTGGGCACCAAATACACATAGTCGGTCAGTTACTCAAGCCACGCTGTCTGTCTCCCACACCGACCTGGTACTAGGTACCAAATGGAAGAAAACGGACTGAAACAGGGAGGGACTACCTGAACTTGTCCAATAAGAAGCACAAAGTGCTTTGTTACGGCGTACTCTCATTAACACAACCCTGGGTTCATATCAGTCCTGGCAAGGAGCATAGAGAACTTGGCATTAAAATGTCAAGAGTTCTGGAATTCATTAGGGTTCTGTAAAATGTTCTGGGATCCATTTAGAACTGAAATGTTCTGAAAGTTTCACTGATGTTGATCCACAGTTGCTTGGTAACAAGATGTGGTGGTGCATATAGTTCCTCGATTTGGTGTTTCTCTGTTTCTTTCGGCTGTAGGCTGTTTGGCCTCATTGTGTCTTTGTGAAAAGAGAGAGAGAGAATGGCGGTTTCTACTGTTTCCCTTTGCTGTGTTGTTTGTTCATACACACACACAGCTTTATTTTTTGGGGAGTAAAAATGCTTGAAGCATTAAAAAGTCCTATTTTTCCAAACCCTACCCCTAAACCTTAACCTAACGCGCACGTGTGCGCACACACACACTGAATGTTTATCTTTGTCCTTCCTGTGGATTTTATTTTCTACTTCCTGTACATGTGGTGAATGATTGGAGAAGCAGCTGTGTCGTTAGCCATTATCAGTAGAACAATACACACTCCCTCTCTTCACACTCCCTGTCTCCCTCTCACACACTCCCTGTTTTACTACCAGTGGCAGGCTACTGGGTAATGGGCCTCGCACGCGTTACATTGCCCAGACATCAATAAACAATTGAGACCACGTACAATTCAAACATTCAAACATTCATATATTTTTACTGCAGCCACTGTGTATACCTGGGTAATTTATCTATGTAGTTATAAACCATGATGTGCCGCGCAGCGTAGTCTGAGGAGTAGGTCCACGTTGTTCCTATCCACTGATGCAGGGTCAGCTCTTTTCTCATCCCCTAATGTTTTAGGGTAGGATTTTGAGGAGGGTAATGTGATCCTAGACCTGTGGTTAAGTGGCAACTTGTACCTTGAGTGTAGTCTGAACCCAAGGAACCACAGGGTTTACCAAACTACCGTGTGGGCATGGCTAAGGGATGCCTCTTCCTTCCGCCTATTCTCCTGACTTCCTGTTAGTGTATGTGTAGCAGGGGGCAACACGAAGGATGCTCATTGTTCTCAGATCAGTGTTGGAGCAGTCGTTTAATTACTTGGGCACGATTCCATTCATTTATTTTCACTCACACCCTTCTATTCTCACCCTCCCTCCACATGTTCTCTCCACTCTGGGAAATCTGCACTGAGGCCCAGAGGAGTCAGCACCCACATGACTCTCTCCCGCTCTCTTTTTCCTGTCTCAATTCAAATTCAATTCGAGGGGCTTTATTGGCATGGGAAACATATGTGTACGAGCAAGTGAAGTAGATCATCAACAAAAATGTTTTGTCCCCAGTCAACTTAAGAGGAACCAGTGAGTTTCTGTCAGCTCTTGGCTGAGAGACCAGACATCATGGTGTCATGCTACACACACAGAACAGTTATAGCAGGCCTCTTATTAATGTGCACGCACACTTTTCCAACTTATATGAGTTTGTTAAAGAAACTAGCTCAAGCCCAATGCCTAGGCTTTAAAGACGGGTGTTTTCGTACAAAAGCATTAGCAAGGTTTAGCAGGACATGTCCTCAACGTCAGTCCTTCGTTCCACATATTGGGGAAGTTGCCAGAGCTGAGGAGGATGTTAACGAGTTTAAGTATAGCCAATTGGAGTATGTGGTCTGTATTTCTGATCATTTCATTGAGGATACCGTCAACACTACAGGCCTTTTTTGGGTTGGAGGGTTTTTATTTTGTCATGTAGTTATTAATTCAACGTAATTGGAGAGTCCAGTGGGTTCTGGTAGAAAACGTAAAGACAGGAGTCTTTAATAGTTGATTATAAGATTTGTATTTGGTCATGTATATGTTTTTGCTGTTTGTTTTTTGTTATAGAGCCAAAAAGGATTGGAGAAGTGGTTTATCCATAGATTTCCGTTTTGGATAGATAACTCTTCATGTTGTTTGTTTAGTGTTTTCCAATTTTCCCAGAAGTGGTTAGAGTCTATGGATTCTTCAATTACATTGAGCAGATTTCTGACCTGCTGTTCCTTCTTTTTCCGTAGTGTATTTCTGTATTGTTTTATTTGCATTCTTCGTTAAACCATTTGTCATTGTTGTTCATTTTCTTGGGTTGTCTGCTTGAAATGTTTTGATTTGTTAGGGAAGCTGAGAGGTCAAATATACTGTTAAGATTTTCTACTGCCAAGTTTATACCTTCACTATTACAATGAAACCTTTTGTCCAGGAAATTGTCTAGAAGGGATTGAATTTGTTTTTGCCAAATTGTTTTTTGGTAGATTTCCACACTATTTTCCTTCTACCTATAGCATTTCTTAATATTATTCAGCTCCTTTGGCTTTGATGCCTCATGATTGAGCATAGCTCTGTTCAAGCAGAGTGATCTCTCTCCTATCTCTGTCTTTCTCGCTCTTAATGAGTTAACCACATTAAAGGCCCCTTGACCCCAAACACATCTCTGTTCACCCACGTAGGTATGAATACGAGTTGTGTTCAAAACAGGTGGGGTTTTCTTAATCTAATCGAGTACTTACACCATAGAAATCAATCTAGTATGGCTTTTTTAAAAACCTTTTGATGAAAGACCCTTGGATGAGAGTTTTTCAAGGTCAAGTTCAAGTGCATTGAGACCCACATAGCAATCAATGCAAACTGAAATCCATGAACATGACAAATGGCCTATCCCATAATCACAGTAAGGTTTATAAATAGATACAAGGTAAAACAGGCCTGCGCTAAAGCCATGTGATTTGTACGACAAGACATTAAGCATTTCTATGCATTGAACTCCTTACAAAGCTTCAGTTCATTTCATGACTGACGATTGTCATCAAGAACACACACACACACACACACACACACACACACACACACACACAGCCTCAGTGATGGGGAACTTCAATATGCTGCTGTGGGAAACCTTGAGTAATGCATCGTGGGTACTGGGGTGTGGTGGCTGTGACCCCTCTCTAAGAGCCCCTCTTGTCTGTGGTTCCATAAAGACATCCAGTGAGTGTGGCCCGTCCCTGGAGTGTGTGTGTGTATGTCCACTCTTGAGTGTGCATGTGTGTGTCTCCATTCCACTTTTTCTTGTGTGTGTGCCCACCCTTTGTGGATGAATGTTATCGCTGAGTCGCAGTTCTGTCCAATCATGAAAGCACTCTTTGTCTGAGGGGTGCTGGGGAGGGAGGGGGCAGATCATGGGAACAGCAGTTTGATTGAGTGCGTGCATGTGTGTGTGTGTGTGAGACACTCTCTGATGTTCTCTGTTGAAAGGGAGATGCTGTGTGACTCAGGGGGAAAGTGAGGGGGGAGTGCCGAGGGCTGCTGACAGGCTGGTTAAGATTATCGCAGGTGTCAAAGTGTAGGACTCCACATTGGCCCTGATCTACTCACCGACTGTAGCTTCCTCTTATAATAATGGGTGTATGGTGGTGGTTTGAATGATGACCGCTTTGTAAAATGTGGATCGGACATGGACAGGGAGTAATGTGTGTACCAGTCATGTTGTAATATTGCTGTCTGTGTGTGTCTGTGTTTCCTGTATTCAAACATGACCTTGTGGTGCGTGTTACAGGTTGCTGGTTGGTGCTCCAAGGGCTAAAGCTCTGAGAGGTCAGAAGGCAAAGATCACAGGAGGACTCTACAACTGCGACACCGCTTCCACTTCCTCCAGCTGTAGCCGAGTGCAGTTCGACAACGATGGTGAGCTCACCTCTAAACACACGCACACACACATTTTCGGTCGTTGTCTGTCCACACAAGTCCTTATAAGGCAATCACTAGACATTCAGCAGTTGATCAAGATTTGATGATTTCTGTGTGTGCAGAGGACGTGAACACCGAGAGTAAGGAGAACCAATGGATGGGTGTAACAGTAAACAGCCAGGGGCCGGGAGGAAAGATTGTGGTAAGTGTGTGTGTGTGCGTGCGTGTATACATGAGTGGGTTAAATTATTGACCTGATTGACAGCTCTGTTAACCAATCTCTCTCTCTCTCTCTCCCCCTCCAGACGTGTGCCCACCGCTACCAGCGGCGTCTGTTTGTAAACACAGCCCAGGAGTCACGTGACATCACAGGGCGGTGTTACGTGCTGAGCCAGGACCTGACCATCGGTACCGAGTCTGATGAGGACGGAGGGAACTGGAGGTTCTGTGAGGGGCGGGCACGCGGCCATGAGAGGTTTGGTTCATGCCAACAGGGTCTGTCTGCCACCTTCACTAGGGACTACCACTACCTGGTATTTGGTGCCCCTGGAGCGTACAACTGGAAAGGTGGGTGGAGAGCGGGAGTGTGTATGCCTGATAATACGGGAAAGGCCTACCAGAGGGGTAGATGGACCATGTTGCTTACACCTATCTCATCCTTTCAGATCTATGAGGTCCGGCTCAGGGGCTAGAGGTCGGGGTTAGGGGATAAGGTCAGGGTTAGGCCAGGGTCAGGGTTAGGTAGATTAGCCCAGTCTACATGGCCCCTTCCTCTTTCGTCAGCTGATGCTCGAATCTATGAACCGCAGTGACCTCTAGTGGTAGCAAAACCACACTGATACATTTTTTTTTTAGATTAGGGTCATGTCATCGTGTACAAAACTTCCCCCCCCCAAAAAAAATTCAGCTCATGATGTTTCATGTTTTTAAGTGACTGTTTTTCCATTCATTATTTGCTTGTGTTGAGATGTTTCTCCTCGGCTTATCATCTCCATGTTCCCCTTCACTTCCCTCACCCCCCCCCCCGCCCCCCATCCCTCCAGGTGTGGTGAGAGTAGAGCAGAAGAACAACACTCTGTTGGAGATGGGCTTCTATGACGACGGGCCCTATGAGGTGGGCGATGAGAACCGGTTAGACCCAGACCTGGTCCCCGTGCCCGCTAACAGTTACTTGGGTAGGTACATCTAAACTCTTTCATCCCTCGTTCCTCTTTCTCCTCTTTGTGGGTCCAGGTGTGCTCTTCACCACCGTGTCCAGCTCCAGTGTTGAAACAGTTTGTGTACAAGTCACTTCCTCCTCAGATTGCTATGGAGACCGACGTAACGGGCCAATAGCTACTTAGGTTTGTATGACTTCCTGCGCGATGACATCATGCTCTCCATAACCAATCGAATGACTCTAGTGCACTAGTTATCATCATGGACGGTGAAACATTGCGTTCGTCATGAGGATCAGCCTGAGCTGGGTGTTATGTCGATTTTTAAAATGTTTTTATTTTTATTGAACCTTTATTTAACTAGACAAGTCAGTTGAGAACACGTTCTTATTTACAATGACGTCGAGGTGATCTATAAATCACCTCAACCTCCAACCAACTGGGCTTGAACATGTCCACATGATAGAGAGAACAGTGAATCTGTTCTAGCTTTGGCCCGAGTGCGGCATATGGATGAGATCATTCATGTTTTGGGAATGGGTCGGTGTACACTGACTGACGAATTCTTTCATTGATTGATTGATTAAATGTGTCTCTCCTATCAGGCTTCTCTCTGGACTCGGGGAAGGCCATCACTAAGAAGGGTCAGCTGACCGTGGTCGCCGGTGCCCCGAGAGCCAATCACAGCGGGGCAGTGGTGTTGCTAAAGAAGGAGACCGAAGCGTCCACCATGTTGTCACCAGAGCACATCCTGGAAGGGGAGGGGCTGGCCTCGTCGTTCGGCTACGACCTCGCTGTGGTGGATCTGACCGGCGACGGGTACGTCTCGCTTGTCTCGCGTTCTTTCTCTCGATCGTCAACGAGGCAAATCTATACGCTGCCCTTCCCATGTCCACCTTCCCGTCATAAGCAGTTTCTCTCCACGTGGGAGGATGTCATTTGGCTCGAGCCTCTCGGATGATCTTGGAGTTGAGGCGACTAGTTCCGTGCTGAGACGATCTCTCTCTGCTTCCTCCGAGTCATTTCTTGCTCCCTCTCGGTCTCTCTGGCTCTAGGTGGGAGGACATCGTGGTGGGAGCCCCGCAGTTTTTTGAGAAGGACGGGGAGGTAGGCGGAGCCATTTATGTCTACGTTAACAAGGCCGGAGACTGGAGTAAGGTCACGCCCACCAGGATAGACGGACCTCGGGACTCCATGTTTGGACTGGCCGTAGAAAACCTGGGAGATCTCAACCTGGACGGCTATCAGGGTAAGGGGCGCGTGTGTGTGTTGATAAATCTGTCTTTGCCTTTGTGTGTGTGTGTGTAGACGGTGTGTAATCCTGACTCTCTCTCTCTCTCTGCCAGACATCGCTGTGGGAGCACCCTATTATGACAGTGGGTCAGGGAAGGTGTTCATCTACCATGGCTCAGCTCAGGGCATCAACATCAAACCGGCGCAGGTGTTGTCAGGGGTGCCATCGGAGACAAAGCTGTTTGGTTATTCTCTAGCTGGTAACATGGACTTGGACAGGAACTCGTACCCTGACCTGGCCGTAGGATCTCTCTCCGACTCTGTGTTCGTCTACAGGTAACCATGGCAATCAGTCATCTACCCCACAATGTTTTGTTTGTACATTTCTACATTCCATTTGTTAATACCTTATTTTTTGGGGGCCACTTTCTTGACCTTTAAACCTTTGACCCTGTGACGTCACTCCAGGACTCGGCCGGTCATTAGCATCCAGAAGGTTGTCAAGACAACGCCAAAGGAGATCGATCTGACTAAGAAAAACTGTGGCAACAGCATCTGGTGAGTGTGCTGTTTAACTGCAGAATATGGACAATGAGAAACCATTTAAGCCATATTAATAAATACAAATGACTTGATGTGTTTCCAGCTTGGAGGTAGAAGCCTGCTTCTCCTACACCGCCAACCCCAAATCCTACAGCCCCAGACTGAGTAAGACAACACCTTCTGTGTTATGATTTCTTCAGTCGGCTTTTTAGGACTTAGACCAGTATGCAATGGTAACTGTCCCTCTCTTTCTCTACCGCTCTCTCTTTCCCTCTCTCTTGTTCTCTCTCCCCTCCTCAGCGGTGGCGTACTCCTTTGAGGCGGAGGCGGAGCGTCGGAAGCAGGGTCTCCCTCCCAGAGTGACCTTCTCCACGCGCTCCAGCGACGTCAACGACTACCAGTCCACCGGTGTTCTCATCCTCAGTGGACAGGGCAAGAAGGAGTGTGTCACCGCCAGACTCACACTACAGGTACTAGATCCCAACTCGCACGACTCGTGACACTGCTAACGGTAAGAAAGAGGAACGGGTAGCAAGAGGGGAAGGAAGAGATCGATATCTCAAGACGGTCTTTCACCAACCTTGCGGGTAAAATATGGACAAGAATCAGTCTCCTCTATCCTTTGCCAGTGATATACCAGTGATATACCAGTGATATACCAGTGATATACCACGTATCTCTTATCTGTACTCTGTGTGTGTCACCTACAGGAGAACATTAAGGACAAGCTCAGGGGAATCCCTGTCGACGTTACCGTGGAGATAAAGAACTCCAAAAGGAAAAGAAGAGCGCTCCCAGAACTCCCGCCCATCCTCGACTCCAACGAGCCTATCACGGCCCGCGCTGAGGTGACCAATAACAACCGTGGCCTGCTCTAAAGCCCGTTCCCTCTGGTCTAGTGTGAGTCTGTCTGATCGGCATGCTGTTTCCTGTGTGTGTAGGTGAGCTTCCTGAAGGAGGGCTGTGGCAGTGATAATGTGTGTCAGAGCAACGTACAGCTCCAGCATCGCTTCTGCTACAGAGAGCCCAACAAGGACGTCTTCCATCCACTACCTGTGTGAGTAGAACACATTAACCTGTCACTAACCAACACCTGGGTGAGTGGAATCAACGCTGACATAATCTGCCGGTGTCTTTGCAGGGAGGATGGGGTGCCGGTAGTCTCCCTTAGCGACCAGAAGGACATCGCCCTGGAGATCACGGTGACCAACCAGAATGGAGATGATGCCCATGAGGCGGCGTTGGTTGCCTCCTTCCCTCCCTCGCTCTCCTACTCTGCCTCCCGCTCTGCACCCAACGCGGTAAGTGACACCTCTCCTCTTCTGTCACACGCCCTCTCTCGCTCCTTCCCCTCTTTCGTTCTTCAGACCGGTTACCGAGTTGTGACTGGCTGTTTTGTCGATTGCAGGACAAGCAGGTGATCTGTGTGACCAATACGAACGGCTCTCAGGCAGACTGTGAGCTGGGGAACCCCTTCAAGCGAGGCTCAGAGGTGAGAGACGACGAGGCCGATCACCATCACCAGATAAAAGGGCGTGCGCCCGCTGACGTATCCGTCTGTGTGTTTTAGGCGACGTTCTACATCATCCTGAGCACAGCAGGCATCTCTCTGAACACCACAGAGCTGGAGATTGACCTGAAGCTGGAGACGTGAGTATACGCTGCCCGCCTCCCTCTGCGATGAGATACTGCACAGCTACATTTGACCAACGGTGCTGATTTGACCTCTGACCTTTCAGAACGAGTGACCAGCAAAACGTGGCCAGAGTCAAGGCCAAGGCCAAAGTGGTGATCGAGCTGCTGCTGTCCCTCACAGGGTACAATGATATGATTTGCCAGTTGCTTACTTTAATGTGCTTTCATGTGCTTTTACACGTGGGAACCAAATCTGTTGTCGCACCTCCCAGCATCGGAGCGTGAGCATGACGATGTTTGTGTTCACATTGTGTTTCTTGTTTTCCCAGAGTGGCCAAGCCCTCCCAGGTCTACTTTACTGGAGAGGTCAAAGGTGAGAGCGCCATGCATTCCGAAGGAGACATCGGCAGCCCCATCGAGTACGAGTTCAGGGTAAGCCTATTAGTTTGCTTCTTTTCCGTTTGAATAATGACATCATTATCAAACGGGTGCATTTGTATTTCACTATAAACTGAACTCACCTGACCTTTGACTGCCTTTTGATTGACAGGTGATTAACCTGGGGAAGCCCCTGAAGACATACGGCAGCGCCGCCCTGATCGTCAATTGGCCAAAGGAGACGGTGGAGGGGAAGTGGCTCCTGTACCTCATGAAGATCGACTCCAGGGGTCTGGAACAGATCACCTGCTCCCCTGAGAGAGAGATCAACTCACTCGCCGTCAAAGAGGTTAGGAAACACTGCAGTGGTCAAACTCCAATCTCCTTGGACCTTTCTGGTCCCAAAGCAAACAAACTGACGGTCCCAGACCCTCTGTTGTTCTCACCAAGGGAATGTTTGTTCCGAATGATCTTCTGTCACACTCTGTTTAGGAGCCAAGCAGCACCCGGAGAAGACGAGCCGTAGTGGAGACAGACAAATCTCAGGAGGGAACCATCGCACGGCTGACTGACAAGAGGAAATACACTACTTTGGTAACACAACCTTCTCTCCCAGTAGCTCAACGTTTAAATGTGGTATTAGTCGTATACGAGCTCTACTGTAAAGTGTGTGTGTGTGTGTGTGTGTGTGTGTGTGTGTGTGTGTTACAGTCGTGTGAGGACGGGGCAAAGTGTGTGGAGATTCGCTGCCCTCTTCAGGGCCTGGACAGTAATGCAGTCATCCTGCTCAGATCTCGCCTCTGGAACAGCACATTCCTGGAGGTAAGACACGCACCTCTCTCTGCTATTTGACTGCACCTCCCTCTGCTATTTGACTGCACCTCCCTCTGCTATTTGACTGCACCTCCCTCTGCTATTTGACTGCACCTCGTGTTCCTGTCCACGCTCACCTCACTCTGCTATTTGACTGCACCTCCCTCTGCTATTTGACTGCACCTCCCTCTGCTATTTGACTGCACCTCCCTCTGCTATTTGACTGCACCTCCCTCTGCTATTTGACTGCACCTCCCTCTGCTATTTGACTGCACCTCGTGTTCCTGTCCACGCTCACCTCCCTCTGCTATTTGACTGCACCTCCCTCTGCTATTTGACTGCACCTCCCTCTGCTATTTGACTGCACCTCCCTCTGCTATTTGACTGCACCTCGTGTTCCTGTCCACGCTCACCTCCCTCTGCTATTTGACTGCACCTCCCTCTGCTATTTGACTGCACCTCCCTCTGCTATTTGACTGCACCTCCCTCTGCTATTTGACTGCACCTCCCTCTGCTATTTGACTGCACCTCGTGTTCCTGTCCACACTCACCTCCCTCTGCTATTTGACTGCACCTCCCTCTGCTATTTGACTGCACCGTGTGTTCCTGTCCACGCTCACCTCCCTCTGCTATTTGATTGCACCTCGTGTTCCTGTCCACGCTCACCTCCCTCTGCTATTTGACTGCACCTCGTGTTCCTGTCCACGCTCACCTCCCTCTGCTATTTGACTGCACCTCGTGTTCCTGTCCACGCTCACCTCCCTCTGCTATTTGACTGCACCTCCCTCTGCTATTTGACTGCACCTCCCTCTGCTATTTGACTGCACCTCCCTCTGCTATTTGACTGCACCTCCCTCTGCTATTTGACTGCACCTACCTCTGCTATTTGACTGCACCTACCTCTGCTATTTGACTGCACCTCCCTCTGCTATTTGACTGCACCGTGTGTTCCTGTCCACGCTCACCTCCCTCTGCTATTTGACTGCACCTCCCTCTGCTATTTGACTGCACCGTGTGTTCCTGTCCACGCTCACCTCCCTCTGCTATTTGACTGCACCTCCCTCTGCTATTTGACTGCACCTCCCTCTGCTATTTGACTGCACCGTGTTTTCCTGTCCACTCTCACCTCCCTCTGTGATTCCCAACAGGAGTACTCCAAGCTGAACTATCTGGACGTGATAGTGAAAGCCTCTCTCAGAGTGGACGGAGCAGCCAAAAACATGGTCCTGAGGAACGCAGAGACACAGGTACTTGGCCAGTTTCACATTTCGAACACACAAAAACCCACATTTCCCTTTCTGCTGACTTTCTGTTGATGTTGTCTTTTCTCAGGTGAGAGTGACGGTGTTCCCAGAGCGTCGTGTGGCTCAGTACGGAGGACTCCCATGGTGGATCATCCTGGTAGCCATCTTGTTAGGGCTGCTGCTGCTCGGCCTGCTGGTCTTCCTGCTGTGGAAGGTAAGACTAGAAGAGCCCGGATAAATGTCACTGTTTACAGTATATACAGTATGAATACACACACACACACACTAATGCAATTGCTTCTCTTTAGTGCGGTTTCTTCGGGAAAAAGAAAGAGGATGTGCCACCCTCTGACAAAGAGAGATTGACATCTTCTGACGCGTAAAAGAGGGCGAGACGCTGTCTCTGGGGTAAACGCATCTATACCCACCTATACATGCCCGGGGGCACAGAGGATGGACGGAGACAGTGGCAGACTAACTATCGCTGGAGGGGGGAAACGCTTTCGCTAATGAACGAGCAAAGTAAAGGGGCTCAGAGCTACGAAATCAAATGCAATGGCTATGACGAGGATGGAACGGAATGTTACAGGGCTCCGCTGACAGGTTGCTGTAGAAAAGCACTTCTAGTTTCTGCTTGGAAATGGCCTTCTTTCGAACTGTTGTTGTTGTTGAGTTATGGACGGTTTACACGCATGGCCATGTGGGATGAATGCTTACTTTGGTTGAAAAATCATTATGCCAATGTATATGAACTGTTCTCCTATCGCTCCAAAGACCTTCTGGGTTGGTCCTTGCCGTCTTCATCTCTCTCCGTCTCTGGTTTCTGCTTCTGTGGTTGCCATTGGAACTTCAAGCGCTTCCTGTCTGAAGGCTCTGAAGTGGTTCTCTCTCAGCCTTGGTTTATAGGGGCGTTGCTACATCACAGCTTTCTGCATGTCGGACCACCGATGGCTCTGTATCGCCTCCTACTGTTCAAGAGCCTCACTCACATCTCTGCCCTTAAAGGGATAGCACACTCCAAAATCGAACATTGTTTAAGACTTTTCATAGTTTGATGTGAGGGTGAGCTATTCCTTTCATGTTGTTGAGAGGCTCCAAACTGCTCGTTACTGATTTTCTATGTGCTGTGTTTTTTGTGTGTGTTTGTTGCCGCCAACAGTGTGGGTTTTTCAGACGCTCCAAGTACGACGACAGCGTTCCCAGTTATAATGCGGTGCGGATACAAAAGGAGGAGAAAGACCAACTGGGAAGCCTGGAAAAGAAGGCCTGGATAACGAGCTGGAGTGAGAACGAGAGTTACTCTTAACAATGGTGGAACACTGGAGCTCCCGTTACCACAGACATTGATCTGACGATTCCAAGGCCCCCGCGCCACAGTGTGGACACCAAAAAAAATGTAGGAAAAAAAAAACTATTTGTAGAAAAGCTTTATTTGTGTACTTTAAGGACAGATGACGACGATACAGTACAGCAGCAGGTTAGATAAGGTGAAATAACACTTCATCAAGTTGTCCCTTTTTGGGGATCAATTAAGTAGTACCTTGTCTGATTGAATTTTATCTTGATAGTGACATCCATGTTGATCACTGGACAGAGAGAGAAGATTTTTGTGTGTTCTTTAACATTTTGGGTCAAGAATCCCAGCTGTCTCTCTTTCAAAGCTCTGGACATTGTTTTGTAAATGTACACTTACGGAACAGGCTAGAGTGTTTTATATGTTTTGTATATTTTGAAGAATGTGTATTTATTGTATGAGGAGAATGTTACCTACAAAGTACTCCACTGGCCAAATCATTTTTCAGGAGTTTTTTTTCTTCTCCAAGATATGGAAGGATGGATGCCTCAAATCACAAATCATCTCAAAGCCATTTGGGTGTAAGGACAGTTAGACACATTTCTCATGTTTAACTGGGGCCATTTTTCGTCAGGTTATAGCAGCAGCTAATCAACAGCCCTCCCATTCAATCTTTCTATATTATTTATATCCATGTACTAACGTCACCATCCATAACTGCTCAGAGAGAACGTTGTGAACGTTTAAGTGTTCGATTGTTGAGATGGACCAGTGAAGCAGAGTGAGTGAGTGGGGAAACTACATATTGTGGCTCTTCTAATCGGTCACGTTAAATCAGTGTTCATTTTCAAGGAAGTGAAGAAATTCTGCATTTTTTTTGTTGTTGAAGAAGTATTTAAACAGGGCCCATTCAATGACTTAACGTGGAGGATTTGTCCAGTGACAGCTGTTGACAATGTAAAGTAAAAGTGTGAAAAATTGCCGTGATTTGCTAAATAAATGTTTTTACATCCTGTACAAATTCACATCCATCTTTTCTGTTACTTTTACTACCTCATGGAAATGAAATTGAACCTAAATGTTAAAATTCGGTCTTTACAGTCAGAAGTTAAGTCTAAGATTGAAACATGATTTATTAACGCATGGAAAACATTCACAGCTTAAAATACAATATAGCGCTTAAATGTCATCAGCTGTACAACATGCATATAGAAACGTCTATACATAGCAACAAAACACTTAAAATAAATAAAGTATATTTCCCCCAGTCGCGGTGAGCCTAATAGAAGTAGGACTTCTCAGATAAAAAGTTGTGATTGAAGATCGTTTAGGGGTCAGAGTGCAGACTTCAGCAGAGTGACTCTGTTCTGACCTTTTTACCACCACATCTGTCCTCCCTTCCCGCCTTCTCCCTCGTCTCCTTTCCTTCACTCTCCTTGCTCCTCTTCTCCATTTCCTTTTCCTCTCTCCCCATTCCCTTCACTCTCTCCTTCTCCAGAGTCTTCCTCATCTCCTTCAGCCTTCTCCTCAGAGCAGCACGGTCACTCTGACTGCACACCCCCAGAGCCTAGAGAAAGAAAGGGGGGTGGGGGGGGGACTTTACTTTATGTGAAACTATGGGCTGATCCATATGGAATGAAATCATTCATCTAAGGGACGCGTCACAATACTCTTCATTAGCCCCCTTTCCTAGCTGGTCACTGATCAGGGAAGCCCATTCAGTCCTTTCATTTATCAGAACACTGAAGACAGAAGGTGAGGAGAGGATGATGTCTAACAGTATTAAGACATAGCCCTCGACTCCCTGTAGAACAAACCTACTTTGAGTTTGTTGTTGTCCAGATTGAGGAGTTGCAGCCCATCCACACCATTGGCTGTGAACTTGGCTGCATATTGGTCCATGCTAATGCCAATCAACCACAGACAGACCTGCTGATTGGTCCATTGGTCCAGGGGTCGGCTTTGCCATTGATTATCGTTACCAACTAGGACAGAGTCACCGTCCAGAGTCTACAGAGAGGGACAGACAGATGGACAGATTGTTTTTAACTGTTTTGGGTTTGTGTCAAACTAACACCTTAATATTCCATCACATTCTGTGTCGTTCGGGGGGGAAGTAAACCACAATCCAGCCATATGAACCGAGGAGAAAACAATCAGGGAATGGTAGAAAACTAGAGCAGAAATCAGGTCAGAGAGAGAAGGGCGATAAAGACAGAGAGAAGTGGAGAGAGGATGGAGTGAGAAATAGAGGGAGACCATGTGAGAGACAGAGAGACGCACCTCTGAGGAGGAGAAGGTGAGAGTTTGAGAGCGCCCAGAGAGAGACACATCTGATAGCATCCCTGACAGGAGAGCAGAGCTGGTACTCCCTGCGTCTGCAACACTCAGTCTCTAGAATGAGCAAAGACATGTGACTCACACACAACCAACCGCACAGTACAGTACAAAATGAAAGGCCCCAGGTGAAATAAGCATGCAAAATTCATAAGCCACATACATTATTGAGTTGGACAAGTGCTTTGAGCCAAAATGAAATTTGAAGTCCAGGGTAGTCGGAGATGAAAGCCCAGGTGTGCGAATGCGCGCCTCCCCTCTCACCTGGCAGTCTCTACTGCCCCCGGTGGTCATGTAGGGTAGACTGCTGCTGGAGACCGACCTAAGCTTCTCTCTCTCCCTCTTCAGCCTCTCCCGCCCTCGCTCCCCGAACCAGGAGAAGGGCAGGCAGGAGGGCATGGAAGTGACAGAGCCTGAGGGAGATACACCACTGCTGGGGTTATCTACCAGGTCACCACACGAACCCCTGGGGACAGAGAAAGACAACACAACAGTCAAATAGAGGGACGGCAGAAACACTTGAAAGACGAAATGTCATGTGTGTGTAAATAGAAATTGCTGTACATGGTGTGTGTGTATAGTATTGACTGGACCCCGTTTTCTCTGCTAGTTCCGTAGTGTGTATACAATTTGTTTTACCTGTGGTCCAGGGACCTTCTCTCGTCCTTCTCACTCTTCCTGCCTCTGCTGAGAGACTTGCGGAGGCTGCTAGAGGGCAGAAGAACAGAGGTTAGAGGACAAGGTGGAACTATTACCACATTTCGCATACATGCACTACATGACCAAAAGTATGTGGACACCTGCACGTCGAACATCTCATTCCCCCAATTACAGCACTTACAGTTGATTGGGGAAACTCTGGCAGGGCAGAAATTTGACAAACTGACTTGTTGGAAAGGTGGCATCCTATGACGGTGCCACGTTGAAAGTCACCGAGGTCTTCAGTAAGGCTATTCTACTGCAAATATTTGTCTATGGAGATTGCATGGCAGTGTGCTCGATTTTATACACCTGTCAGCAACGGGTGTGGCTGAAATAGCCTAATCCACTCATTTGAAGGGGTGTCCACATACTTTTGTATGTATAGTGTATCTTATCTGCTCAGAAGTGCCTAGGGGAAAGGGGTTAGGGGTTAGTTTGAGAATGAGCTTGCTGTACACTACAACTACACGGGGATCTGGTGAGCAACCTACCTGAAGTCAGGGAATCTTCTCTTTGATTTGTGTGTGGCAGAGGAGTTGTCCTCATTCGAGGGAGACTGGTCTGGCTGGGGGGTGAGGAGAGAGGATGGGGGATGGGACTGGGGGGTGAGGGCAGACAGAGAGGTGGTGCTGGAGTGGACACGGTCACCTCCTGCCGAGAATGAACGTCCCACCTCTCGGGGTGTGCTCGCAGTCAGAGATTGGCTCTTCCCGTCACAGGCCTGAATCTGGTCTTCCTCACCCTACAGGGAGTGATAGAACATTCAGTATGTCAATGGAATGTGTGTGGGGTATGTGTGTGACATATATATTTATCTGACCGGTCTCCTGAAGGACTCTCTGAGTTTGTCTCGTGAGGGAGGGTGTCTCTTGGTTTTCTGGGCGAGCTGTGCTCTGGCCCTGTGGGCGCTCGTGTCCAGCCGACCCGTTTCAGGCACAGCAATGCTCCAGTCTGCACCTGATACAAACACACAGTCTGAGAGGCTCAATACACAAAGATACACACATGCTCGCACACACAGACACATGCTACCCGAGGGGCAGTGTCTTACTTGAGGTAAATGAGGTGTCCAGCGGTTGGTTGTCAATCTCAGGGACCGCCTCCCCTCGCTCCAGGGGACCAATCTGAACAGAGGAAAAGAAAACACTTCTCACTCAGGTAGTAGCTGTGCACAATAGTTTACGTCATCTCCTCCAGTCTCACCTGTCTCTGTAGTCTATCCACGGTATCTCTGTGTCTCCTCTCGGTCTCCTCCATCTCTCGCCGCAGCTCCTCCTCTCTCCTCTCACTCTCCTTCTCTCTGCACAGGGACAGAAGGAGCATCAGACACGGAGAGAAATATACTTTCTAAACAGGCAGTGAAAGTTCCTAATTGTCTCACAGGGGCATTTTCACAGTGGACTACATTACCCAGAGCTCACCTGTGTTGGAATTCCCTCAGCAGTCTCTTGGCCTTGCTGTATTTGACCTCTAGGCTGTCGAATTGGCTCTGAGTGTCAGCCAATCGCTGGTTCACAATCCTGCACAGAGCCTGGGCCTCCTGCCAGTACCTAGAAGAACAATCACATTCTCCCTCATCACCATCATCATCATCACCATCATCATTTATATCACCGCCGTCATCATTTTCCATCGCCATCACACTAAATGAGTGACTGGTAGATCAGTGTAATTGATGATTACTTCTCTAGTTGGTCAGCCTTCTCCTCTCCCTCCTGGACACTCTGCTCCAGCTCATCCTGACGACTCTCCCACAAGGCCCGCTGCTCCTCACAAACCCTCAGCTGGAGGACAAACAGGTGGGTAACCAGTTCCCTAGCCACATACCATGAACCCCATTCATCTAGCCCTCATCCCTAGACAGTAGACACTCCCCTGAGACACATCCCCTACCCACTCTACTAAGCACCCAGAAAAAAAACAATCCACTTCAGCCACGTTCCAACACCTTGAAGACAGACGCAGCCTTCCTTTTTCCTAAATAATCACTAAATCGAACAATGCCTCCGGTAAAAAGGGCCTACTACATTAGATCGCTTTAACCAATGCTGTCATGTCAGATACGATCAGTGAAAACACAGGGAAGACGGACAAAAAGAAAGTCTATTTTCAAGGTTATTGGAACATGGCATCTGTACTAATAACTCAGACTGTAGACAGGGACGTCTCATAGAGAGCTAAATGAGTCTGTTCTGAGAGGGAGGAAGTGTGTGTGTGTGTGTGTTAGCATGCGTTTTGACAGTCTCGTCAGTGTGACCTACCTTCTCCTGGGCTAGGCAGAGTTGGTCTGATCTGGTCCTGAGCTTTAATTGGAGCTGAGGCGAGACCAGTACACACTTGAAAAAACACTTCACACAACACAATGCAACATAATAACACTTATTAACACTAACGCCTATCAGAGTCCCTCAGATCTCCAGACACTAGCATCTGTTCTGGGACCAGGAACATAATGCTTTCTGAGGGGGTAACAGAGTATGTTTTCACCAGAGTGAAACGCACACACACAAAATACTGGACTTCAACACATCTGACTGACACACCTGTTTGTATTTAAGGCAGAGCTGGGCTGAGTCCAGGCTGGTAAGGTCTTCCTCCTCTTCCTCCTCTGTAAGGAGATCTTCCTCTCTCTCATCCACTGTGCTCAGCCCCAGAGCGCCATCATCACCTCCATTTAGCAACTGAGATGCATAAAACGCCCACACACAGGTACAACCAATAAGGAATGCTTATGTAGAGGGCCTTCAGAAAGTGTTCACACCCCTTGACTTTTTACACATTTTGTTGTTACAGCCTGAATTTTAAATGGATTAAATTGAGATGTCGTGTCACTGGCCTTCACAAAACACCCCATAATGTCAAAGTGGAATTATGTTTTTATTTTTTTTGCAAATGAAACTCTGAAATGTCGTGAGTCAATATGTAATCAATCCCTTTGTCATGGCAAGCCTAAATAAGGATAGGAGTAAAAATGTACTTAAGTCACATAAGTTGCATGGACTCACTGTGTGCAATAATAGTGTTTAACATAATTTTCCAATGACTACCTCATCTCTGTACTCCACACAATTATCTGTAAGGTCCCTCAGTCGAGCAGTGAATTTCAAACACATTCAACCAAAGTCCAGGGAGGTTTTCCAATGCCTCACAAAGAAGGGTACCTATTGGTAGATATATATATATATATATAAAATATATATATATATATATATATATATATATATATATATATAATATATATATATATATATATATATATATATATATATATATATATATATATATATATATATATATATATATATATATTAAAAAAAATATATAAATATAAAAATAAATATATATATATATTTATATATATATATATATATATATATATAATATTTATATATATATATATATATATATATAAAATATATATATATATATATATATATATATAAATATATATATATATTTATTTTTATATTTATATATAATATATATATATATATATATATATATATATATATATATTAAAAAATATATATAAATATAAAATATATATATATATTTATATATATATATATATATATATATATATATTTATATATATATATATATATATATATATATATATATATACACACACCTATATATTATTTTACCTATATCCCCTTGAGCATGGTGAAGTTATTAATTACACTTTGGCAGGTGTATCAATACACCCAGTCACTATAAAGATACAGGCGGCCATCCTAACTCAGCTGCCAGAAAGGAAGGAAACCACTCAGGGATTTCACCCTTGAGGCCAACGGTGACTTTAAAACAGTTACAGAGTTTAATGGCTGTGATAGGAGAAAATGGAGGATGGATCAACAGCATTGTAAATTACTCAAAAATACTAAGCTAAATGACATAATGAAAAGAAGGATGCCTGTACAGATGTTGTCTTCCAAAACATGCATCCTGTTTTTAATAAGGCACTAAAGAAAAAAACATTAAAAAAATACGAAGTGTTATGTTTGGGGCAAATCCAACACGTCACTAAATACCACTCTTCATATTTCCAAGCATGGTGGTGGCTGCATCATGTTATGGGTATGCTTGTCATCGACAAGGACTAGCAAGTTTTGTTGGATAAAAACAAACAGAAGAGCCAAGCAGAGGAAAAATCATAAAAGAAAACCTGGTTCAGTCTGCTTTCCAACAGACACTGGGAGACAAATTCACCTTTCAGCAGGACAATAACCCCAAAGACAAGGCCAAATATACACTGGAGTTGTTTACCAATGTTCTTGAGTGGCCTAGTTAAAGTTGACTTAAATTGTCTGTCTAGCAAAACAGCTGAACATTTCTGTCTAGCAATGATCAATAACAAACTTGACAGAGCTTGAAGAATTTAAGAATAATGTGCAAATATTGTACAACCCAGGTGTGCAAAGCTCTTAGAGACTTACCAAGAAAGATTCACAGCTGTAATCGCTGCAAAAGTTGATTCTAACATGTATCGACATAGGGGGTTGGATACTTATCTAATCAAGATGTACACTACATGACCAAAAGAATGTGGACACCTGCACATCAAAAATCTAATTCCAAAATCAGGGGCATTAATATGGAGTTGGTCCCCCTTTGCTGTTATAACAGCCTCCACTCTTCTGGGAAGGCTTTCCACAAGAGCATTAGTGAGGTTCGGGCACTGATGTTGGGCGATTAAGCCTGGCTCAATGGGGTTGAGCTCAGGGCTCTGTGCAGGCCAGTCAAGTTCTTCCACACCAATTGACAAACCATTTCTGTATGGACCTCACTTTGTGCATGGGGGCATTGTCATGCTGAAACAGGAAAGGGCCTTCCCCAAACTGTTGCCACAAAGTTGGAAGCACAGAATCGTCTAGAATGTCAATGTATGCTGTAGTGTTAAGATGGCCCTTCACTGGAACTTAGGGGCCTAGCCCAAACCCTGAAACTTGACAAACTGACTTGTTGGAAAGGTGGCATCCTATGATGGTGCCACATTGAAAGTCACCAAGCTGTTCAGTAAGGCCATTCTACAACCAATGTTTGTCTATGGAGATTGCTTGGCTGTGTGCTCGATTTTATACACCTGTCAGCAACGGGTGTGGCTGAGATAGCCTAACCCACTAATTTGATGGGGTGTCCACATACTTTTGTATATATAGTGTATTAGTGTTTTGTGTAGATCATGGACAACAAAACAAATTAAATCCATTTGAATTCCACTTTGTAACAACAAAATGTGGAAAAAGTCAAGGGGTGGATACTTTCTGAAGGCACTGTATACACAGTCTCACACCTACCTCCACTGTAGGTGGTCTCTTGTCCTGCTCCATGTATACACAGTCTCACACTTACCTCCACTGTAGGTGGTCTCTTGTCCTGCTCCATGTATACACAGTCTCACACCTACCTCCACTGTAGGTGGTCTCTTGTCCTGCTCCATGTATACACAGTCTGTATACACAGTCTCACACCTACCTCCACCGTAGGTGGTCTCTTGTCCTGCTCCATGTATACACAGTCTCACACCTACCTCCACTGTAGGTGGTCTCTTGTCCTGCTCCATGTATACACAGTCTCACACCTACCTCCACTGTAGGTGGTCTCTTGTCCTGCTCCATGTATACACAGTCTCACACCTACCTCCACTGTAGGTGGCCTCTTGTCCTGCTCCATGTATACGCAGTCTGTATACACAGTCTCACACCTACCTCCACTGTAGGTGGTCTCTTGTCCTGCTCCATGTATACACAGTCTCACACCTACCTCCACTGTAGGTGGTCTCTTGTCCTGCTCCATGTATACACAGTCTGTATACACAGTCTCACACCTACCTCCACTGTAGGTGGTCTTTTGTCCTGCTCCATGTATACACAGTCTCACACCTACCTCCACTGTAGGTGGTCTCTTGTCCTGCTCCATGTATACACAGTCTCACACCTACCTCCACTGTAGGTGGTCTCTTGTCCTGCTCCATGTATACACAGTCTCACACCTACCTCCACTGTAGGTGGTCTCTTGTCCTGCTCCATGTATACACAGTCTGTATACACAGTCTCACACCTACCTCCGCTGTAGGTGGTCTCTTGTCCTGCTCCATGTATACACAGTCTCACACCTACCTCCACTGTAGGTGGCCTCTTGTCCTGCTCCATGTATACACAGTCTCACACCTACCTCCACTGTAGGTGGTCTCTTGTCCTGCTTCATGTATTCACAGTCTCACACCTACCTCCACTGTAGGTGGTCTCTTGTCCTGCTCCATGTATACACAGTCTCACACCTACCTCCACTGTAGGTGGTCTCTTGTCCTGCTCCATGTATACACAGTCTCACACCTACCTCCACTGTAGGTGGTCTCTTGTCCTGCTCCATGTATACACAGTCTCACACCTACCTCCACTGTAGGTGGTCTCTTGTCCTGCTCCATGTATACACAGTCTCACACCTACCTCCACTGTAGGTGGCCTCTTGTCCTGCTCCATGTATACACAGTCTGTATACACAGTCTCACACCTACCTCCACTGTAGGTGGTCTCTTGTCCTGCTCCATGTATACACAGTCTCACACCTACCTCCACTGTAGGTGGTCTCTTGTCCTGCTCCATGTATACACAGTCTGTATACACAGTCTCACACCTACCTCCACTGTAGGTGGTCTCTTGTCCTGCTCCATGTATACACAGTCTCACACCTACCTCCACTGTAGGTGGTCTCTTGTCCTGCTCCATGTATACACAGTCTCACACCTACCTCCACTGTAGGTGGTCTCTTGTCCTGCTCCATGTATACACAGTCTCACACCTACCTCCACAGTCCTCTCATGTATACACAGTCTGTATACCTCCTACCTCCGCTGTAGGTGGTCTTGTCCTGCTCCATGTATACACAGTCTCACACCTACCTCCACTGTAGGTGGTCTCTTGTCCTGCTTCATGTATTCACAGTCTCACACCTACCTCCACTGTATGTATGTATACACAGTCTCACACCTACCTCCACTGTAGGTGGTCTCTTGTCCTGCTCCATGTATACACAGTCACACCTACCTCTACTGTAGTCTCATGTATACACAGTCTCACACCTACCTCCACTGTAGGTGGTCTCTTGTCCTGCTCCAGACTCTGAGTGATCAGACGAGCCACCTCACTCTCCTCCCCCTGCTTCTCCCGGCCTATCAAAAACCTGCAGTGAGAAACAATGACAAATCCTCAGCCTGTGTTAAGTGGTACAACAAATTGGCATAGGGAACGTGTGTGTGTGTGATATATATATATATATACACACATACACACACACACACACACACCTGACAGTGCCAATAGTTTTCTTCAGCATAGTGGCAGCAAACAGCTGTGTGACTCCGACCAGACTGACCCCATCCACCTCCACTATCTGGTCATTCACCTGGACACTGACACACACAGAGAGATACACAGATCTAGGATCAGCTTACAGTATTACACTCGCATCTTACCATTAGAAAGGCATCATTAACCTTAGATCAGATTCTCACCGTCCATCCTGTTGTGTAGCTCCGTTCTCTGTGATGGTCTTAACGAAGATGCCCAGCTTCTCCAGACCCTGGTCAGCCCCTACCCCCATCCCTATTATACTGATACCTAGACCCTCATCTCCTACAGACAGGGGAGTTCGACAAAAAAAAGAGTAGGTGTAAAAACAAAAGGAGAGAGAGAGATGGGCTGATAAAGGGTGTGAGAGGGAAGGAGAGAGGAATATAAAGAGGAATGGAAGAGGTAAAGGATAGAGGGAAAGAGATAGCAGAGGAGAGAGGGGACCAACCCTTCTCTATATGCACAGGGAAGAGGTCCATCTTGTCCACTCTCTTCTCCAGTTCATACTCAGCAGAGGCAGACACAGGGTCAACGTCATCGTTACGCCTGTCATAGTCCGCATTAGAGTAGGTAAGGAACACCTGAGAGTACACACACACACACACACACACACACAATTACATCTTTCATTGACAAGTTTAGTGTGTGTGTATGCCAGTCTTTGGTTTTCTGGGTCCCCCAGATTGTCTACCCGCTCTCTGCCAGCTGGACTTATTGATACCACACCATAGTGTTTATGTTGTCAGATCCTCCAATATGACTGGGGTGTGAGATGGAAACACAAGCTGTAGCAGACGCTTAGTCTTAACACACTAAGCGTCACGCACACACACACGCAATGCTGAGTCATTGCAAATCCATGTACAATCTTCAATGTTCAATGTTCAATCTCAGTGGCAGGGAACGTCTTAGACAATATGGTCCTCAAAACAGTTAAGAGACTTCATTTGCCAGTAATTAAATCCTAAATACACACTGACCTGGTGAAATGTGTGCCAACAGTGGCATACTCAGTAAGGCTCCCGGAAGACTTGGCAGCTACAGGGGCTGAGATGTCTGGGAGATTTTAGATCCTGACTGGAATCCCTCACACTGAAAAGACTCATGTGGAGTCACATACAGTAGGGTAGTTGGATGCTCTATACTGTATTCGAGTCATGGCTCATGCTATACAACTACTGCTGTACACACCTTTTCTATTCATATACTGTTCATACACACCATTGTTATATACAGTACCAGTCAAAAGTTTGGACACACCTACTCATTCAAGGGTTCTTCTTTATTTAAAAAAAACTATTTTCTACATTGTGGAACAATAGTGAAGACATCAAACCTATGAAATAACACATGTGGAATAATGTAGTAACCAAAAAAAGTTCAATCAAAATATATTTTAAAATACACCCTTTGCACTCTCTTGGTAAATTCTTGCTACAAGCTTTGCACACCTGTATTTTCTCCCATTAATCTCTGCAGATCCTCTCAACTCTGTCAGGTTGTATGGGGAGCGTCACTACACAGCTAGTTTCAGGTCTCTCCAGAGATGTTCGATAGTGGTTAAGTCCGGGCTCTGACTGGGTCACCCAAGGACATTCAGAGACTTGTCCCCAAGCCACTCCTGCATTGTTGTCTTGGCTGTGTGCTTAGGGTTGTTGTCCTGTTGGAAGGTGAACCTTCGCCCCAGTCTGAGGTCCTGAGCGCTCTGGAGCAGGTTTTCAACAAGGATCACTCTGTACTTTGCTCCGTTCATCTTTCCCTTGTTGTGACTAGTCTCCCAGTCCCTGCCGCTGAAGGACATCCCCACAGCATGATGCTGCCACCACCATGCTTCACCGTAGGGACGGTGCCAGGTTTTCTCCAGACATGATGCTTGGCATTCAGGCCAAAGAGTTGGTAGAACAGAGAATGGTTGAAATCAGACAAGAGAACCTTGTTTCTCATGGTCTGAGTTCTTTAGGTGCCTTTTGGCAAACTCCAAGCGGGCTGTCATGTGCCTTTTACTGAGGAGTGGCTTCCATCTGGCAACTACTATAAAGGCCTGATTGGTGGAGTGCTGCAGAGATTGTTGTCCTTCTGGAAGGTTCTTCCATCTCCACAGAGGAATTCTGGAGCTCTGTCAGAGACCATCGGGTTCTTGGTCACCTCCCTCACCAAGGCCCTTCTCCATCGATTGCTCAGTTTGGCCAGGCGGCCAGCTCTAGGAAGAGTCTTGGTGGTTCCAAACATCTTCCATTTATGATGGAGGCCACTGTGTTCTTGGGGACCTTCAACTCTGCAGAAATGTTTTGGTACCCTTCCCCAGATCTGTGCCTAGACACAATCCTGTCTCGAATCCTGTCTCGGACAGTTCCTTCAACCTCATGGGGGCGAAGGTTCACCCTCAAACGTGACTTTGATCTTAAGCACACAGCCATGACAATGCAGGATTTGCTTTGAGACAAGTCTCTGAATGTCCTTGAGTGGCCCAGCCAGAGCCCAGACTTGAACCCAATCTAACATCTCTGGAGACACCTGAAAATAGCTGTGCAGAGACGCTCCCCATCCAACCTGACAGAGCTTGGGAGGATCTGCAGAGAGGAATGGGAGAAACCTCCCAAATACAGGTGTGCCAAGCTTGTAGCGTCATACTCAAGAAGACTCAAGGCTGTAATTGCTGCCAAAGGTGCTTCAACAAAGCACTGAGTAAAAGTTATGAATACTTATGTAATTTTGTTGTTGTACATTTGCAAAATTCTGTAAACCTGTTTTTATGGAGGTATTGTGTGTAGATTAATGAGAGAAACAACTATTTAATCCATTTTAGAATAAGGCTGTAACGTAATAAAATGTGGGAAAAGTCGAGAGATCTAAATACTTCACGAATGCACTGCATTTCTTCATTCCTTTCTTTTCAGATGACGTGTGTAATGTTTGGTATTGCTACAGTAGGTATTATTACTGCACTGTTGGGAGGTAGAAACGCAAGCATTTAGCTGCCCCTGTGATAACATCTGCAAATCTGTGTACACAACCAATAAACGTTGACTTGTTCTTACATCACAGCTGTTCTGAACTGAATACCTGACGGAGCATGAGCTCTTACCTGTGTCTCCTCCACCTGATGGGTTATAAATATGTCTGTACGGTTCAAATTATTCTCCGTCTATTCATAAACCCTTCAGCGATTCTACCCATGCTTTTCATTTTACCACAACTAAGGGATTGAGCCATACGTACTCTCTGAATCAAAATCTGGTACCCCTTTATCAAACCCAATTGGGTGAGTGAGTTTTTGTGGTGTTCTTCTAACAATGCGATTGGGTGTGGCGTGGGTGGGGGTTTACCTTGATTGGTGCTGTAGAGAATTTGACCTTCCTTGTCTTAGCAGAATCCTCATTATCCTCATGAGGAAGACCGGGAATCTCATCATATTCAGTAGAGAGCTGCTCCTCTGGATCTGGGGTCAGACATCTTGCGGAGTCCCGTTCCCTGTCTTTCGCGAAGGCCTCATTCTCAATCTCAAGGATGATGGCAGATCCATTCTCCTCCTCTCCTCTCTCGGCACACCCGCTCCCTTCGTCCTCATCCTTCACCTCCACTCTCCATCTGCACTTCCTCTCCTCTTCCTCTCTCACTTCCTCCTTTACCCTGAAGTCTATCCCTCTATTCTCTCTTGCCTCCAATCCGGCCTCCTTGTTCCCTTCCTCCTCTCTGCTCTCATCACACATGCTTCCTCTCACCTCAACTTTCTCCTGCTCTCCTGGCTCATCTCTTTCTTCCGTCCCTACCTTCTCCATCTCACTCTTTCCTGTCATCCCCTCTTCGCTAAACTGTCTGCTTTCTCCCGCCATCTGCCCCTCCCTCCATTCTATCTCCTGCTGGTACATGTCTCTCCCTGATTCCTTCTCTCTCACCTCCGAACTGTCATGGAATCCCTCCACACACTCTCTCAACGAGGGTTCAACCATTCTTATTTCTACTGGAGGTTCAACCGTTCTCTGTTCCACCATTTTAGGTTGCACTGTCGGTTCAACCATTCGCTGTTCTACCATTCTAGGCTCCACTCTAGATTCTTCAAACACATTATCTACCAGGTTAAACACATTATCCACCAGGTTAAACACATTATCCACCAGGTTATTCACATTGCTCTCCTCCCGCTTGCTTTCCTCTTTCTTTGTGGTATCCTCTTCTTCCTTTGAGGTGTCCTCATCCTCCTCTCCCTCGTTCCCTTCGCTCTCAGACGACTCGTTCTTCACCTCCACTAGCTCCGCCCTCACAGTCCTAGCCCCTGACTCCTCTGTGGGGGTCAAAGGGTCACCAGGGGTCATGTAAAGCTCACTAGGGTCATTCCCCTCAGACAAAGTCCTGTTGTCAGCATTAGGACTACTAGGGCCATAGAAGTCAGTCTGGTCAGAACAGGGGGAGACTGGGGTGAGAGGACTAGGAGAGTCATAAGAATGGGATGGAGGCTGAGAGTGGGGGGTGCTGGGTGCTGGGCTAGGTGGGTTGAATACATGGGAGCACACAGAGTCCTTACACACACTCCCATCTAACACACTTCCACCACACACACTGCTGCTGTCTGAGGGGTCAGCCGTAGGACTTGGGCCATCAGGGGAAAAAGTCTCACTGGAGTGACCATTAACTGGGTGAATGTGTGTAGACAAGCTGGTGTCCAGTGATGAAGTGTGTGTGTGGAGTTCTACGTCGGATAGAGAAATGTGTGTGTGTACGTTGATGGGTTTTCTGTCCTCCCTCTCTTTCCTCCTCTCCCCCTCTCCTTCACTTTCTGACGTGGATGTCAGCTCATCTCGTTCTGACCTGCTCCTTGCTCTCCCCACGTCCCTGTCCTCCCCCCTCCCATCCACAGACCCCCTGCTATCTCTGTCAGGGCTGACCTTTAAACTTTGATTCCCGCTGACCGTCTCAAACAGCTTCCGGGTCACAGAGAACTTTTGAGCTAGAGCCGCTCTGTCTATCTCCTCGGCCTTGGACGGTTTATCTAGCATAGTTGATTCTACACTGGACATACTGCTCCGGACAGAGCTGTAGCTGAGAGGGCATTTGGGTAGGGCCTGAGACAAGGGGTGGATGAGGTGCTGTTGGCTGTCCATCTGGAGGAAGATGTTGTCTCGTATCTTGGTCCCTCTAGGACTGAGAGTCCTACCCCTAGAACACTCACCAGGGCCACTGGCACTGCTGGTCCTGGTGTGAGGGACTGCCATGGGGCCAGGTGAAGGGATAGAGAGGCCCAGGGAAGTAGGTCTCGGCCTGGTCACAGTGTCCAAGGAGTTTTTGATGGAGTGGAGGTCAGACTTGTAGGCGTTCCTGTGGGGGGAGGCGCTCCGGCCTTTATTGTTCGTCCGCATCATCTGGGGCTGGAGGCTGGTGGAGCGGTATGAAGCTCAATGAAGGAGTCAAGTTTGCATGTCTCCCTTATTCGATAGGGTTAGAAGGTACCGCTCTGTTTCCAAACAAGTTAAGCTTTAGGACTCCGTCCACTGTCTACAGAAAAACACACTAGGAGAGAGACATGAGTCAGTTAACAACAGAGGAAATTACAATCATGGAATGGCAGTGGTGCTTCTATATTTCATATCAAATGTTTATTTAATGTTTGTTTTTCATAGTCTACTTCCAACTAGGCCTACCTACTAATAATATTGTTCACCAGACACTTCTGCCCATGCGCAATTAGCCTGGGGAAGAGGTTAACTACTTACTAGCAATCATAACAAAACATGTAAAACAAAGTAATAAAACGATAATTAGCCTACAGTCGGGTACTGTTCGTTAACTTCAATCTTATAACCCGAAAATAATATGGTCCTATTGGTTCTTACCTGTTTGCAAAGCTGAAATACAACAACGCATTCAAAAGCCGGTCAATTTGATTCACATCGCTATTCAAGTTGAACAGCATTTATATGAACCAGTATTATCCCTGCGTCCACGGCTTTACAAACGCCGATTGAATTGTCCAGGGTTCATTGTCGAAATGCCAAACTTTGCAAATCCCCACACCTTGCGCCGACAACGCGCGCGCCCTTTACTTACCACCTGGCGCGCTGCCAGAGACCATCAAGCGAAAGTGCGCGTGCACGAAAGACTGCTCTCATATCATGTCCAGGTTGCAAGATTTCTCTGCCTCTCCAGTCCTGTCTCCATCGCATAGAAACGTCTTTGAGAAGGATTTTGCCAGGCATAAGCCTGTGCTCTCAGTATGCTAACAGAGGACAGATGGCGGCTCATGTCACTAACTACTGAAAGTGGATTATCGCACTGTAATCCTGTGTAAACTACCTCAGTGTGAACACTGACAATCATAGAGAGAGAGAGAGAGAAAGAGAGGGTGGGTCCTGATAATGAATGTAACCCACACTAGGGAGATAGTCTCTTGTGGTTAATGATAGGCCTAATAATGATTTGATTATGCTAATAATGAACCATAGCAGCCCAAATGAGGAGCCCTTCTGATGACTGGTAGTATACCACAGCGGCCTGTATAGGGTATTCAGTCTAAGCATGCATCAGTATGCTGTTTGTCCTGTTTGGTTGGTTGATACCCACAACAGAGTAACTGGTTGTCCAGACTCTTAGCCATGTTGTTAGCGGCAGAGGTGACTTAAGGGGATATGAACTGAACAACGCGATATATAATGTGCTGGTCCCACTAATTAGACAAAGAGAGGCACCCTGGCTGATTGCTTTTCTGCTGAGCACATGGAGAATTCAAGTGGAGACAGCTATTAGCCAATCAATCAAACTATTAGTCAATCAATAAATCAATTCCCGCCGGGCTGCATATTAGTTCCCCAAGTGTTATCCACTTCCACATTGAAAAGTACTGTACAGTAAAGTATATTCAACATTCACAAAAGGAGCTTAAAACGGAGCAGCTTACCTGTAGCCAACCAGCCCTGCCTCTCCTCCTGGCTGGCAGAGAAGAGTGGAAGAGAGCAGACTGGGCTATGGTGAGTTGTGACCTGGATATGGACCATTCTCCCAGGTGGCACTGGGACCTAGATGATATAAATATCGCCCAATCATACAACTACTGTACAGCGGGGGGGGCAGAGAGGGATAATGGGGGGGAGAAGGATAGAGGAAGAGGAGGGAGAGAGAACTGACTTTGCTGGTAAGTTCTTTGAGAAAAAATGTACTTCCCACAACTGTGATATGCGGTTGTCTCACTTAGCTATCTAAAGATGAATGGAAGTCCCTCTGGATAAGAAAGTTTGCTAAATGACTCAAATGTAAATGCAAGGAGTGAGAGGAATCGAAGTGAGAGAGTGTGAGGTGGGGGAGAGGAGTGAGAGAGAGGGAGGTGGAGGAGACTAAGGAGGAGAAAGAAAGACTCAAAATGAGGGATAGAGAAGCATTGTTCTCCACAATCCCATTCAGACTGCCATTGAGAGATATAGGATGGGAAGATACAGTGAAACGAAGACGATTCGTATTGGTTCATGACCTTCTGCAAATCTGCCCCCAGTTTGCTTCCTTCTGCCCTGTTTCCAGGCCAACTTTGAACTCAGACAAACCAGGAGGGGAAGCCAACAATAATAACAGCAGTGTGTGTGCGTGTCAGCTGTGAGGCTGAGTTTTGGCAGCCAATTGTGACCCAGATGGATATCTATAGATGGCCATATTGAGAGTTTATCACATCCACCAGGGGTCACACAGTTGAGATTATTTTATCAGCAGAACATTCAAAAACACTATTTATTATGGCTTATTATGGCAAACACACAAACACTTATCATTGCTGGGGTCTATGGCTCTGCGACACGTACAACAACATTGCCATCTACTGTTTAGAAGTGCACCTGCTTTAAAATAAAAAAAAGGGTTCCAAAAGGGTTCTTCAGCTGTCCCCATGGAAGAACCCTTTGAAGAACCCTCTGTAGAAAGGGTTATGAATGGAACCCAAAAGGTTTCCACCTGGCTGGAACCCGAAAAAGGGTCATCTGAAAAACCCTTTTGATTCTAGACAGAACCTTTTTCTAAGAGTGTAGGCACTCCTAGATCTAAAATGATTGCATACCTAAAGGTGTAAATACAAAGGGTACAATTCCACCCAGCCTATCAGAAGGCAAGGTGAAGTCATTTAACATATTGCTTAAATATCTTGTGTTTATTGGGTAGGGGTTGGGATACAACCTTCCTCTCTCTCTCATCTAGTCTGTCTGTCACATACACATGCACATGTGACGTATGCAGTTCACACAGTCCCCCTCTCTGCCATATTAATGTCCTGCAGCCTTGGCTTCCTGTGATGTTGAAGAGGACACATTAATTACACTGGGTTAAACCTCTTCTTCAGACAGCTGGCACTCTAACCACACACACACACACTTCTTACTCAACAGGTACCCTACGGGGATTCTGATACCTCTCACTAGTATGGGAATCCCAGCTAACATAGTCTGTTCATGTGTGTGTTTTCCCCCCATCCCTGCACACAGCAGCACTTCCCTTGTCGCCCTCCTCTCTTCATCTTTCATAAGTGGACATCAACAACCCCTCTCTCTCCTTCCCCTCCCTCATGGAGACTGCACTGCAGGCCAGTGGAGAGCTCTCCCTCCCTCTCTTTCTCCCATCCTTCTCATCTCCTTTTACCCCTCTTCCCACCCTTTTCTCTCCCCGTCTCCATTACCACCCTGTCTCTCTCCCTCACTGTTTCTCTCCTCCCTCTTTCTCCCTCTCTTTCTAGTTCTGTTACAAGGAAGTAAAATTTGTGCCTGAAATGACGCAACTACTGGGCCAATAAAGGTATTTTTTGAATGTAAAAAATCTCTCACTCTCCACGTGCCTGTAGGGAGTATCTTTTAGCGCTTGCTGAAGCTCAAACACTTCCTGTTTCCCCCCCCCCTTCCTCCTGCTGCAGTGGCACCAGTTGTCGTGGTGACAGCCTATCACAGCTGTATCTCTCCTGTTCCACTGAACTCAGAGAAGCTTGACACAAAATAGAATGACGGTTAATTGTTCATTTGGATCCCCATAAGCTTTTGCAGAAGCAGCAGCTGCTCTTCCACAAAACAGTACAAGTAACAAACACTGACAGACAAGGACAGTCACACACATGTTAAATCCAATGATGTACAAACAATAAAACAAAATACAAACAACACATCAACAAAATTATGCATGTGTGTGTTAGAGTGTACCTGTGTGTGTGCTTGTGTAGAATTCGATTTTAATTTCTGTTCATTCTCTTTCTATAACTCTGTGTTCCATTCATTATTTCTCCAAATTCCTTTATTTAATAGTGTTCTGTGTGCAATATCTTCAAAAGTATACGGTTCATAAAAACACATTGTCTGTTCCACTTCACTTGTCATTATATCTGCTGATTATGCTGTTGAGTGATTGATTCTTGACCACTGGGGAGGCCCTAACGATCTGATGGTTGATTGATTTTTCTTTCTACTCCTCCTCCTCTCTCCCTCTTCTTTCCTCAGTTCTAGTCTGAAAGGAGAGAATACGTGCAGACAACATCCAGTCATTATGCCTATTATAAACACATACAGGGAGAGGTTTGGTCAAGGACCTGCATCCTTCACAAATCTCTTACACATTTCAGGAAAAATATTTTCTAAACATTTTTTTAAATTATCAACCCAAATGTTTATTTTTTATTTTTTTTATTATAGCCAATTATTCAGCAAATAACTTTCACTCGTCTTGTTAATGCTGACTGGGAAGAGTTAGCCCATTGACTAACTACCTTTAGCGTCTATTCATGAAGGTATCTTCTGGCCGGGGGAGTTTTGTTAAGAGCCCCGACGCTCGTTCTTAACGTTAAAATTTGATTTGAACATGCAACGCTTGCTGTACGGTTTTGGAAACATAAGGAACGTATTTTTCAGCGAGGAATACTACACAGATAGTACACAAGATACGGCAGTACGAGAAGATGACAGATAGTACACAAGATATTACAGTACGAGATGAACTATAGTGTTCCCACACGGCCATATCTTCATGTTACAGCACTTGTTTTACGTTAGACAGACAAAAGACAAGAGGTGCTGTGCTAACTAGCTATCTAGCGTGCTCAAACACCTGTGTGTACTAAGCGTAACTGGGGAAGAAGTGTAGCAAGAGTGTAGTTCGTCGGCTGAAGGCACACAGCCGCACAGATCTGTGTAAACCCGCTGCAGTAAGTGTATATTTTTTAAATTTGAACTATTCTATCTGAGAAAGATAAGTTCCATATGTTTCGAAAACTGTATCACAAGTGACGATTATTGATGTTTCAAAATGTTAAACCTGTCACGGGATTGTAGATCACATGGTCCCACCGGTAAGGAGTGCTTATAGCTGAGAACTCTTGGGATAGGGAGTTGTTGTTACGACATTGTAAATATACATAATATGACATTTGTAATGTCTTTATTGTTTTGAAACTTCTGTATGTGTAATGTTTACTGTTCATTTTTATTGTTTATTTCACATTTGCATATTATCTACCTCATTTGCTTTGGCAATGTTAACACACGTTTTTCCCATGCCAATAAAGCCCCTTGAATTGAATTGAGAGGGCAGAATCCCTGGGTTTCTTGAGAGCACGGGTTGGGTACACTCTTAGAAAATGTCAAAACCTTTTCCAGAAAATGTTAAAATCCTCTAGAGATAGAACCTCAGAGTTCTAGCTATAATTCAAAAAACAACTGCCATGTTTATCAAGCACGATGATGACTCAAGAAAACAATTGCAAATAAGCACACAATCTGAAGCCATAATCACACGACAAACTATAAGCTAGATAAATACAGTTGTTTGAACTTCATAGGCTACCATTTGTTAGCTAGCGAGGAAAAAGCCACCTCTAATTAGCCATTTTACAAGCTAGGCAACTGGTCTTAGAAATAAATATTAATTTGAATGATTGAATATGCCAAATAGAGCTACAGTCGCAGCCTGACGTTCACAATTAACTCATTGTATCTTTTTAATTTCAGTGGGGAGTCAGAGGCAGAGGATCCCTCTTTCTGCTGCTGCTGCTTATAACAACAATGGTTCTCAACTGGTTTTGTCTCGGGACCCAAATTGAACCAGATTGCCTCGGTAGGCCTATACATGTGATTTAGTCTTCATTCTTGCAGATATAAGATTGACTCATGTTTTGGCTCCTCTGTTTTTTCCTCTCAGAAACCAGCCAGACAATATCCCATACAATAACAGTAGGCCAGCTGTTCCATGAAGAAGGCATAAACCCTCTGAAGGTTGGCACCAAGATTGATGTGGGCTGTACCTTAACTGTTTGGGTTTGAGTCTTCTTAGCTAGTACTATTACTATGTTATAGTAGTAGGCTAGCCTAGCCATAATTCATAAATATATGGAACACATTTGGTTCAGTAGGTGAAGAAGAACCCTTTGGGATTCTATTTGGTTCAGTGAAGAAGATGCACTAGGGTTCTGGTCAAATGGTTCTAATATAGAACTTTTAGGGCTGCCATTTATACATCAAATTCATAGGACCCTTTTTCGGTTCTACTTCTAACCTTTTTTTTCTAAAAGGCTAGGGGCATGTTGTCAAACCTCAATCTATGAGAGGAGAGCCAGTGCGCGAGCGCGAGCTCAGTTTATTAACGGCGCCGCACCGATAACCACGCTGAAGCCGCCCTCCTGTAGCATCTCCCTGTTTCTCAATCACATCCCAGTTCTCGGGAAAGATGGTCGCGGTGGAAACATCCCCCAACTCGTCTCCTTCGGCTGAATGGGTCGGCTGTCTGGATAAAAGGTGCGTAGAAAACATCCCATCCTCTCGGCCATGGCATCCTCGTGGCAGTCTAAACGCCTGGAAAAACACCCCCCAACGAATTCGTGTTCGATTCATTCATCAGCGTCAACGTGACAAATCGTAATCGGCCATCTCTGCATGCGTGGGTGAGTGAGAGATGTGTTATTGCGTATCAGACGTCATTGACATCTTCATCTATTCGGTCGCTGTACAAATCAAAGCCAATTTCTAGGCTACTATTCGTTGTGGCTTTAACGTTACCCTTGTGTGTTTGCCCATTTTGGTAGTCGTCGACAAAGGCGTTGTAGGTTGATGGTCTTCTGGTTCACTGGTTTATCCTCCTCACCACCGCAACGTTGTCACATTTTATTTCCAACGCTGCCTACACGCATAAGTCAGGTTATGCATTAGATTTAGACAGAACTTCACAGTAGCATGTGCAGATTTTATTAGCCTACAAAGAATAGTGTATAGGCTTGGTTTATTTCGGGCGTGAAGCAAGCACGAGCCAGTCCAGTCTCCTCTTTGAAGAGTCATTTGTCAGCCAGCTGCCTATGTGGACTGTCTGCTGCCAGCCATTCAACACACACACCAAAGGAGGTGGGTGGCACCGTAATTGGGGAGGATGGGCTCATAGTAATGACTGGAATAAATGTAATGGTAATCACTCATCAAACACACTAATCTTCCATGGTATTTGTATTATTTTCCGGAGAATGCATTGACCCTCTAGTTGGTCATCCCTTTTATACCGTGGCTATAATTGAACACATTTACTGCTAAAAATGTGTTCAACATCCACTGAAGTAGCTAACAAGTTTTAGCTAGCAAGTTTACTACACGGAACAAATATAAACGCAACATGTAAACTGATGGCCCCATTGTTTCATGAGCTGAAATAAAATCTACCAGAAATGTTCCATTCGCACAAAAAGCTAATCTCTCAAATTATATGCACAAATTTGTTTACATCCCTGTTCTCCTTTGCTAAGATAATTCATCCACCTGACAGGTGTGGCATATCAAGACGCTGATTAAACTGTATGATCATTACACAGGTGCACCTTGTGCTCTGGACAATAAAAATACACTCTAAACGGTGCAGTTTTGTCACACAACACAATGCCACAGATTTTTTTGAGTTTTGAGGGAGCGTGCAAGTGGCATGCTGACTGCAGGAATGTCCATCAGAGCTGTTGCCAGATAATTGCATGTTAATTTCTGTACCATAATCCACCTTCAATTAAATGAGAATTTGACAGTATGTCCAACTGGCCTCACAACCGCAGACCATGTGTCAACCACGCCAGCCCAGGACCTCCACATCCGGCTTCTTCACCTGTGGGATCGTCTGAGACCAGCCACCCGGACAGCTGATGAAACTGTGGGTTTGCACACCTGAAGAATTTCTACACAAATGGTCAGAAACCATCTCAGGGAAGCTCCTCTGCGTGCTCGTCGCCCTCATCAGGGTCTTGACCCGACTGCAGTTCAGCCTCGTAAAACGACTTCAGTGGGAAAACTCTCCCCTTCGATGGCCACTGGCATTGCAGACAAGTGTTTATGGCGTTGTGTGGGTGAGCGGTTTGCTGATGTCAACGTTGTGAACGGAGTGCCCGATGGTGGAGGTGGGGTTGTGGTGTGGGCAGGCAAAAGCTTGAGACAACGAACACAATTGCATTATATCGATGGCAATTTGAATGCATAGAGATACCATGAGATCCTTAAGCCCATTGTCATGCCATTCATCCGCCACCATCACCTCATGTTTTAGCATTTTAGCATCGTGCCTAAGAACAGCCCTTAGCCGTGGTATATTGGCCATATACCACACCCCCCTCGTGCCTTATTGCTTAATTATAACACTCACAGCTTTCCAAGAAAACAGACATTTAGTGTCTTTACACATATTTTAGAGGCTATTTATACAGAAAAAGGGTATAACACCTCTGTAAACTGTCTTTATAATTATGACAATATTTTAGGTTGACAAAATATTGTCAACACAATTTCTGAAATATCACATCTTATTTTCCTTTAAGTAAAATTAGGAAATGCTTTTCACCCCTTAAAAGAAAAAGAAATGAGGAAATGCAATCACCTATGCCACCATTCATTTTAATTAGACTTGTTTGGATTACTCCCTGACTACAATGGCTGTCATTTTCATACCATTCTGGCACTTTGAGGGTATACAGTGCCCTCGGAAAGTATTCAGACCCTTTGATTTTTTCCAAATTTTGTTACGTTACAGCCTTATTCTAAAATTGATTAAATCGTCCCCCCCTCAATCTACACACAATACCCCATAATGACAAAGCAAAACCAGGTTTAGAAATTTCAGCAAAAAAAATATCAGATTTACATAAGTATTCAGACCCTTTACTCAGTACTTCGTTGAAGCAAACCTCTCAATCCTCTCTGTCAGGTTGGATGGGGAGCGTTGCTGCAGAGCTATTGTCCTGAAGCCACACTTGCGTTGTCTGGGCTGAGTGCTGAGAGTTGTTGTCCTGTTGGACATTGAACCCAGTCTGAGGTCCTGAGTGCTCTGGAGCAGATTTTCATCAAGGATCTCTTTGTACTTTGCGCCGTTCGTCTTTGCCTCGATCCTGACAATTCTCCCAGTCCCTGCCACTGAAAAACATCTCCATAGCATGATGCTGTCACAAACCATGCTGGTTTCCTCCAGACGTGACGCTTGGCTATCAGGTCAAAAAGTTTCATCTTGGTTTGATCAGTCCATAGAATCTTTTTTTCTCATGGTCTGAAAGTCTTGAGGTGCCTTTGGCAAACTCCAAGCAGGCTGTCATGTGCCTTTTACTGAGGAGTGGTTTCCGTCTGGCCACGCTACCATAAAGGCCTGATTGGTGGAGTGCCACAGAGATAGTTGTCCTTCTGGAAGGTTCTCCCATTTCCAGAGGAACTCTAGAGCTCTGTTTGAGTGACTATTGGGTTCTTGGTCTACTCCCTAACCAAGGCCCTCCTCCCCCGATTGCTCAGTTTGGCTTGGGCGACCAGCTCTAGGAAGAGTCTTGTTGTTTCCAAACCACTGTGTTCTTGGGGATCTTCAATTCTGCAGAAATCTTTTGGTACCCTTCCCCAGATCTGTGCCTCAGCACAATCCTGTCTCGGAGCTCTACGGACAATTACTTCGACCTCATGGCTTGGTTTTTGCTCTGGCATGCACTGTCAACTATGGGACCTTATATAGACAGGTGTGTGCCTTTCCAAATCATGTCCAATTAAGTTAATTTACCACAGGTGGACTCCAATCCAGTTGTAGAAACATCTCAAGGATAATCAATGGAAACAGGATGCACCTGAGCTCAATTTCGAGTCTCATAGCAAAGGTTCTGAATACTTCTGTAAATAGGGTGTTTCTGTTTTAATATTTTTTTGAAATGTGCAAAATAAATGAAAACCCTGTTTCTGCTTTGTCATTATGGAGTATTGTGTGTAGATTTCTGAGTATAAAAAAAAACCTTTTAGAATAAGGCTGTAACGTAACAAAATGTGAAAAAAGTCAAGGGATACTGAATACTTTCCGTAGGCACTGTATAATAGGATCTCTGGTCAGAGTATAGAATACTGTACTATCCATTAGGAAAGCTCGGGAGTGTTTTGATGTTGATGTTTGATGTTTTAAATTCCATCTGTATGGGTGGAGGATAAAATAAAGAACCCATTTAATCTGTGCTGTGCTCGCGCACATCGCAACATTCCATTCCTATATCTATCCTCATTATAATGACACATCCACAGGTAACCATTGGCAACTTGAGCTCATTGCTCTCTCTTTCTCGCTCTCTCCGTTCTGTGTGATGCAGTGAGAAGAAGAGATGTTTCTAATGGGCATCATGAGCCGTCCTCCTAAGAGGAAAGTGCCATCCTTTCCTTGGAATGCTGACAGGGGATTTGGTCAGTGTAGATGAAGGAAAGGAAGCCATGTTAGGAGGCTGAGATGCAGCCTATCTGCATCTCTCCTGGTGGTGGAGATAAGGTTACAGTGGACACGCTGGACGCACGCACGCGCAAACACATGCGCAGGCACACACAATGTACAAATCAATAAGCCCAGGCAGCAATGCTAAATCAGCTGTTTGTTACCGACAGCTACTTTAAGTGTGTGTGTTAGTGGTGCGCTGGTCAGCTGTTTGTTCACCCACACTCTCCTGCAATTGCTAATAACCCATCCACAACCGCCCGACTATATCTGATCAAGTGAACATTTGATGCCTGCACCCAGCCCTAAACCGCTAATATAGAAAATGTGCTGTAGGCTACAGTCAGAGACGGCGGAAATGTTTTTTGACGGGGTGCCAGATTTTTTGTTGTTGCTTGATATAGATATTTCTGCTATACAGTGCATTCGAAAGTATTCAGACCCTTTCCCCTTTCCCACATTTTGATATATTACAGGCTTATTCTAAAATGGATTAAATGGCCAGAGCCTGGACTTGAACCCGATCGAACATCTCTGGAGAGACCTGAAAATAGCTGTGCACCGATGTTCCCCATGCAACCTGACAGAGCTTGAGAGAATCTGCAGAGAAGGATGGGAGAAACTCCCCAAATACAGTGCCTTGCGAAAGTATTCGGCCCCCTTGAACTTTGCGACCTTTTGCCACATTTCAGGCTTCAAACATAAAGATATAAAACTGTATTTTTTTGTGAAGAATCAACAACAAGTGGGACACAATCATGAAGAGGAACGACATTTATTGGATATTTCAAACTTTTTTAACAAATCAAAAACTGAAAAATTGGGCGTGCAAAATTATTCAGCCCCTTTACTTTCAGTGCAGCAAACTCTCTCCAGAAGTTCAGTGAGGATCTCTGAATGATCCAATGTTGACCTAAATGACTAATGATGATAAATACAATCCACCTGTGTGTAATCAAGTCTCCGTATAAATGCACCTGCACTGTGATAGTCTCAGAGGTCCGTTAAAAGCGCAGAGAGCATCATGAAGAACAAGGAACACACCAGGCAGGTCCGAGATACTGTTGTCGAGAAGTTTAAAGCCGGATTTGGATACAAAAATATTTCCCAAGCTTTAAACATCCCAAGGAGCACTGTGCAAGCGATAATATTGAAATGGAAGGAGTATCAGACCACTGCAAATCTACCAAGACCTGGCCGTCCCTCTAAACTTTCAGCTCATACAAGGAGAAGACTGATCAGAGATGCAGCCAAGAGGCCCATGATCTCTCTGGATGAACTGCAGAGATCTACAGCTGAGGTGGGAGACTCTGTCCATAGGACAACAATCAGTCGTATATTGCACAAATCTGGCCTTTATGGAAGACTGGCAAGAAGAAAGCCATTTCTTAAAGATATCCATAAAAAGTGTTTTTTAAAGTTTGCCACAAGCCACCTGGGAGACACACCAAACATGTGGAAGAAGGTGCTCTGGTCAGATGAAACCAAAATTGAACTTTTTGGCAACAATGCAAAACGTTATGTTTGGCGTAAAAGCAACACAGCTGAACACACCATCCCCACTGTCAAACATGGTGGTGGCAGCATCATGGTTTGGGCCTGCTTTTCTTCAGCAGGGACAGGGAAGATGGTTAAAATTGATGGGAAGATGGATGGAGCCAAATACAGGACCATTCTGGAAGAAAACCTGATGGAGTCTGCAAAAGACCTGAGACTGGGACGGAGATTTGTCTTCCAACAAGACAATGATCCAAAACATAAAGCAAAATCTACAATGGAATGGTTCAAAAATAAACATATCCAGGTGTTAGAATGGCCAAGTCAAAGTCCAGACCTGAATCCAATCGAGAATCTGTGGAAAGAACTGAAAACTGCTGTTCACAAATGCTCTCCATCCAACCTCACTGAGCTCGAGCTGTTTTGCAAGGAGGAATGGGAAAAAATGTCAGTCTCTCGATGTGCAAAACTGATAGAGACATACCCCAAGCGACTTACAGCTGTAATCGCAGCAAAAGGTGGCGCTACAAAGTATTAACTTAAGGGGGCTGAATAATTTTGCACGCCCAATTTTTCAGTTTTTGATTTGTTAAAAAAGTTTGAAATATCCAATAAATGTCGTTCCACTTCATGATTGTGTCCCACTTGTTGTTGATTCTTCACAAAAAAATACAGTTTTATATCTTTATGTTTGAAGCCTGAAATGTGGCAAAAGGTCGCAAAGTTCAAGGCGGCCGAATACTTTCGCAAGGCACTGTACAGGTGTGCCAAGCTTGCAGCGCGATACCCAAGAAATTTTGAGGCTGTAATCACTGCCAAAGGTGCTTCAACAAAGTACTGAGTAAATAGTCTGAGTGCTTATGTAATTAAGGTTTCTGTTTTTTATTTTGAATACATTTGCAAACATTTCTAAAAACCTGTTTTTGCTTTGTCATTATGGGGTATTGTGTGTGTGTATATTGATGAGAACAAAACACTATTTAATCCATTTTAGAATAAGGCTGTAACGTAACAAAATGTGGAAAAAGTCAAGGGGTCTGAATACTTTCTGAATTGCACTGTAATAATTTCCGACATTTTGGTAGGCTAGTTGTTAGTCACCTTGTCTAATTAGGTAGGCCTACATGCAGCTTCTCTTCTTTCATTATATGTTGCCCTACAAGACTAAATAAACCCTTTCTCATCAGAATGTCATAAATCAATAGAATGAATGCTTCAGTCTAGTTCACAACGGTCAAGTTCTGTCATCTCTGCTTCTTTCGCGGTGCAAAGATGTTTACTGTAGGGACCGGGAATAACATGCAATAGTCCTAACTCAATCCCCCCAAAAAGGGAAATATTATCCGTGCAAAATGTCCAAATAACATCAGTTTGACCAGTTGTATGGAAATAGAAAGCTGTGAAAATGACCTAACGTGTTTCTAATAAGATTTCAGTTCGGCTTGGATGCATAGTATTGCAACCACAACAAAAAATATCAGCTCTTATGATGCCGATAAAGAAGACACCTCTACAGACGGTATCCAACTTCACATTTGCATTCTCTCAAGATGCCCGAAATAAATAAATATAGTTTCTCCACTCCTGTTCCCATGTCAAAATTTTACCTACATTCGGTGTATAATTTTACTGCAAGAAATGCCCTGCAGGAGTTAATATTAAGGCTATGTGAGAGGTTATAGACCTACTGTCAGTGTCCAGGTTTACAATGAACCCATCTGAACAGTAGGCAGTTCCCTTGACGTGCCGTAGGCCTATATGAAGTCCCTATCTTGTGGCTGTCGACTTTGTATATGTCACGACTTCAGCCGATGTCGGTCCCTCTCCTTGTTCGGGCGGTGTTCGGCGGTCGACGTCACCGACCTTCTAGCCATCACTGATCCATTTTTCATTTTCCATTGCCTTTGTCTTGTCTTCCTTCACAGCTGGTTCCAATCCCATCAATTACATGTTGTGTATTTAACCCTCTGTTTCCCATCACGTCCTTGTCGGAGATAGTTTGAGTGTATTATGTATTGGTGCGCGACGGGTTCTTGGCTCCACTTTTATTTATTTGTCATTTTGGTTTTGGAGTTTTGTGAAGTCTGTGAAACGACTCCATTTTACCAAGTTCGATTCTCCTGTGCCTGACTTCCCTGCCACCTACACACACGACATTACAGTATAGCGCCTGACAATCACCAAATAGAATGTATTTATTATAGCCCTTCGTACATCAGCTGATATCTCAAAGTGCTGTACAGAAACCCAGCCTAAAACCCCAAACAGCAAGCAATGCAGGTGTAGAAGCACGGTGGCTAGGAAAAACTCCCTAGAAAGGCCAGAACCTAGGAAGACACCTAGAGAGGAACCAGGCTATGTGGGGTGGCCAGTCCTCTTCTGGCTGTGCCGGGTGGAGATTATAACAGAACATGGCCAAGATGTTCAAATGTTCATAAATGACCAGCATGGTCAAATAATAATAATCACAGGCAGAACGGTTAAAACTGGAGCAGCAGCACGGCCAGGTGGACTGGGGACAGCAAGGAGTCATCATGTCAGGTAGTCCTGAGGCATGGTCCTAGGGCTCAGGTCCTCCGAGAGAGAGAAAGAAAGAGAGAATTAGAGAGAGCATACTTAAATTCACACAGGACACCGGATAGGACAGGAGAAGTACTCCAGATATAACAAACTGACCCTAGCCCCCCGACACATAAACTACTGCAGCATAAATACTGGAGGCTGAGACAGGAGGGGTCAGGAGACACTGTGGCCCCATCCGATGACACCCCCGGACAGGGCCAAACAGGAAGGATATAACCCCACCCACTTTGCCATAGCACAGCCCCCACACTACTAGAGGGATATCTTCAACCACCAACTTACCATCCTGAGACAAGGCCGAGTATAGCCCACAAAGATCTCCGCCACGGCACAACCCAAGGGGGGGCGCCAACCCAGACAGGAAGATCACATCAATGACTCAACCCACTCAAGTGACGCACCCCTCCTAGGGACGGTATGAAAGAGCCCTAGTAAGCCAGTGACTTAGCCCCTGTAATAGGGTTAGAGGCAGAGAATCCCAGTGGAAAGAGGGGAACCGGCCAGGCAGAGACAGCAAGGGCAGTTTGTTGCTCCAGAGCCTTTCCGTTCACCTTCACACTCCTGGGCCAGATTACACTCAATCATATGACCCACTGAAGAGATGAGTCTTCAGTAAAGACTTAAAGGTTGAGACCGAGTTTGTGTCTCTCACATGGGTAGGCAGACCATTCCATAAAAATGGAGCTCTATAGGAGAAAGCCCTGCCTCCAGCTGTTTGCTTAGAAATTCTAGGGACAATTAGGAGGCCTGCGTCTTGTGACCGTAGCGTACATGTAGGTATGTACGGCAGGACCGAATCATAGAGATAGGTAGGAGCAAGCCCATGTAATGCTTTGTAGGTTAGCAGTAAAACCTTGAAATTAGTAATATGATACATTTTTGGGGTTCTAGTCAGGATTCTAGCAGCCGCATTTAGCACTAACTGAAGTTTATTTAGTGCTTTATCCGGGTAGCCGGAAAGTAGAGCATTGCAGTAGTCTAACCTAGAAGTGACAAAAGCATGGATACATTTTTCTGCATCATTTTTGGACAGAAAGTTTCAGATTTTTGCAATGTTACGTAGTTGGAAAAAAGCTGTCCTTGAAACAGTCTTGATATGTTCTTCAAAAGAGAGATCAGGGTCCAGAGTAATGCCGAGGTCCTTCACAGTTTTATTTGAGACGACTGTAGAACCATTAAGATTGATTGTCAGATTCAACAGAAGATCTCTTTGTTTCTTGGGACCTAGAACAAGCATCTCTGTTTTGTCCGAGTTTAAAAGTAGAAAGTTTGCAGCCATCCACTTCCTTATGTCTGAAACACATGCTTCTAGCGAGGGCAATTTTGGGACTTCACCATGTTTCATTGAAATGTACAGCTGTGTGTCAGCCGCATAGCAGTGAAAGTTAACATTATGTTTTCGAATGACATCCCCAAGAGGTAAAATATATAGTGAAAACAATAGTGGTCCTAAAACGGAACCTTGAGGAACACCGACATTTACAGTTGATTTGTCAGAGGACAAACCATTCACAAAGACAAACTGATATATTTCCGACAGATAAGATCTAAACCAGGCCAGAACTTGTCCGTGTAGATCAATTTGTGTTTCCAATCTCTCCAAAAGAATGCGGTGATCAATGGTATCAAAAGCAGCACTAAGGTCTAGGAGCACGAGGACAGATGCAGAGCCTCGGTCTGATGCCATTAAAAGGCAATTTACCACCTTCACAAGTGCAGTCTCAGTGCTATGATGGGGTCTAAAACCAGACTGAAGCATTTCGTATACATTGTTTGTCTTCAGGAAGGCAGTGAGTTGCTGAGCAACAGCCTTTTCTAAAATGTTTGAGAGGAATGAAAGATTCGATAGTTTTGTATATTTTCTGGGTCAAGGTTTGGCTTTTTCAAGAGAGGCTTTATTACTGCCACTTTTAGTGAGTTTGGTACACATCCGGTGGATAGAGAGCCATTTATTATGTTCAACATCACACATAACATACACATAACATAGCATAACACACACATAACATAGCTGCTACTGCTATTAGCCTATCCTCTTTTTCCACTTCACCAAATGTTTTCAAAACATACATTTTCTGGCCCTCCCTTCTATTTATTTTAAACTCCGTTTTGCAGCTTTTCTCTTATTAAGTTAAAACCCTCTACAATCTAAGCCGGGGGGGTTCTACTAAGCTATGTGGAATTGTTTTAAGAAGGCCCTACCAAGGATCATTTAGCTATTTGATTTAGAATTTTATGACCCCTTGAAGGATCAAAAAATATTTGATACATTTAATTTGGCCTTATTGCTATTAGCCCATACAAACGCTTTGAAAAATCAATTTATTACATGTAACAGATGGTCCCCCCCAAAAATCTAAGGGAAGTTTGTTCTGAAGTGTCTGTCCTATATCTGAGAAATATATGAAAGATCAGGAAACATAAACTCAGCAAAAAAAAGAAACGTCCTCTCACTGTCAACTGCGTTTATTTTCAGCAACTTAACATGTGTAAATATTTGTATGAACATAGAAAGATTCAACAACTGAGACATCAACTGAACAAGTTCCACAGACATGTGACTAACAGAAATGGAATAGTGTGTCCATGAACAAAGGCGGGGTCAAAATCAAATGTAACAGTTGGTATCTGGTGTGGCCACCAGCTGCATTAAGTACTGCAGTGCATCTCCTCCTCATAGACTGCACCAGTTTTGCCAGTTCTTGCTGTGAGATGTTACCCCACCCTTCCACCAAGGCACCTGCAAGTTCCTGGACATTTCTGAGGGGAATGGGAGCCCTCACCCTCTGATCCAACAGGTCCCAGACATGCTCAATGGGATTGAGATCCAGGCTCTTCACTGGCCATGGCAGAACACTGACATTTCTGTCTTGCAGGAAATCACGCACAGAACAAGCAGTAATGCTGGAGGGTCATGTCAGGATGAGCCTGCCGGAAGGGTACCACATGAGGGAGGAGGATGTCTTCCCTGTAACCCACAGTGTTGAGATTGCCTGCAATGACAACAAGCTCAGTCCAATGATGCTGTGACACCGCCCCAGACCATGACGGACCCTCCACCTCCAAATCGAACCTCGGTGTAACGCTCATTCCCTCGATGACAAAACTGCAACTCGTCAGTGAAGAACACTTTTTGCCAGTCCTGTCTGGTCCAGCAACGGTGGGTTTGTGCCCATAGGTGACGTTGTTGACAGTGATGTCTGGTGAGGGCCTGCCTTACAACAGGCCTACAAGTCCTCAGTCCTCTCTCAGGCTATTGTGGACAGTCTCAGCACTGATGGAGGGATTGTGCGTTCTTTGTGTAACTCGGGTAGTTGTTGCAATCCTGTACCTGTCCTGCAGGTGTGATGTTCGGATGTACCGATCCTGTGCAGATGTTACATGTGGTCTCCCTGTAGCGCAGTCTTTGGCATCTCACTGTTACGACATTGCAATTTATTGCCGTGGTCACATCTGCAGTCCTCATGCCTCCTTGCAGCATGCCTAAGGCATGTTCATGCAGATGAGCAGGGACCCTGGGCATCTTTCTTTTGGTGTTTTTCAGAGTCAGGACACTAAAGAGGCATTTCTACTAACTTTTCATAACTGTGACCTTAATTGTCTACCGTCTGTAAGCTGTTAACGATCGTTTCAGAGGTGCATGTTCATTAATTGTTTATGGTTCATTGAACATGCATGTAAAACAGTGTTTAAACCCTTTACAATGAAGATTTGTGAAGTTATTTAGATTTTTACGAATTTTCTTTAAAAGACAGGGTCCTGAAAAAGGGAAGTTTTATTTTTTTGCTGTGTGTGTGTGTGTGTGCATATACATACAGTTGAAGTCGGAACTTGACATACAGTCGGAACTTGACATATATTTCAACTCAGTTTTTCACAATTCCTGACCCTTAATCCTAGTAAACATTCCCTGTCTTAGGTCAGTTAGGATCACTGCTTTATTTTAAGAATGTGAAATGTCAGAATAATAGTAGAGTGATTTATTTCAGCTTTTATTTATTAAACAGTTTACATACACTTAGTGTAAATTGGGTCAAACGGTTCTGGTAGCCTTCCACAAGCTTCCCACAATAAGTTGAATTTTGGCCCATTCCTCCTGACAGAGCTGGTGTAACTGAGTCAGGTTTGTAGGCCTCCTTGCTCGCACACGCTTTTTCAGCTCTGCCCACAAATTGTCTGTAGGATTTGAGGCCAGGGCTTTGTGATGGCCACTCCAATACCTTGACTTTGTTGTCCTTAAGCCATTTTGCCACAATTTTGCCACAGACCCATTTGCGTCCAAGCTTTAACTTAACTTAACTGATGTCTTGAGATGTTGCTTTAATATATGCCATCTATTTTGTGAAGTGCACCACTCCCTCGTGCAGCAAAGCACCCCCACAACACGATGCTGCCACCCCCGTGCTTCACGTCCAAGTCCCCATTTTTCCTCCAAACATAACGATGGTAATGATGGTCAAACTTACACTTAACTTTGTCCCCATGTGCAGTTGCAAACCGATGCTTTTTTTATGGCGGTTTTGGAGCAGTAGCTTCTTCCTTGCTGGGCGGCCTTTCAGGTTAAGTCTATATAGGATTCGTTTTACTGTGGATATAGTATGTTCATCTCTAGGAGACAGAATGCGTCTCCTTCCTGAGTGGTATGACGGCTGCGTGGACCTATGGTGTTTATACTTGCGTACTATTGTTTGTGCAGATGAACGTGGTACCTTCAGGCGTTTGGAAATTGAACCAGACTTGTAGAGGTCTACAATTTCTTTTCTGAGATCTTGGCTGATTTCTTTTGATTTTCCCATGATGTCAAGCAAAGAGGCACTGAGTTTGAAGGTAGGCCTTGAAATACATTCACAGTTACACCTCCAATTGACTCAAATGATGATGATCAGAAGCTTCTAAAGCCATGACATACTTTTCTGGCATTTTCCAAGCTGTTTAAAGGGACAGTCAACTTAGTATATGTAAACTTCTGACCCACTGGAATTGTGATACAGTGAATTATACATGAAATTACAGTGGGGCAAAAAGTATTTAGTCAGTCACCAATTGTGTTACACGCTGCAACCTTTATGACAAAGGGTGGCTACTTTGAAGAATATAAAATATATTTTGATTTGTTTAATACTTTTTTTTTGGTTACTACATGATTCCATATGTGTTATTTCATAGTTTCATAGTATTCACTATTTTTCTGCAATATAGTAAAAATAAAGAAAAACCCTTGAATGAGTAGGTGTGGCAAAACTTCTGACTGGTACTGTATATACAGGTCCCCATATCTGACTTCAGACCAGTCCCAAGATGCTTGGGGTTGTAGAGCAAAATGGAGAACACTCTTGTTCGTGACAGTCTCATCTTTTAATGGAGGGGTCTGTAGCTCCCTTCAGTAACCACAAGCACAACCGTTCTTTGATTTTAACTGGCGGCTTTATTCTGTAGTTTTAGTCAGAATTATCACCTTCCGTGAGAACTATAAAGTAAATGAAAAATACAGTTAAGCACACTCTTACAACCTCCTTATCTTACGAGTGACTTATTAGCTTGGTATAACTCTGAAGTGCTTACATACATAACAGTTTAACCGGCGCTATAACAGTATCATATTAAACACATGAATAAAGGAAAAATACCTCATTGGCTGCTTATTACAGAAGGGAGGAAATCAAACTTCACACTTATTATTCCTGGCATGAATTCACACTTCATCCCAACATACACGCTGCAACCTTTATGACATGAAAACTTAGCTAACGCAGCGCAGTATTGCCTTCCCTCCAAAAGTGTGTTGCTACAATAAGGATCCCCGTTACAACAGTATTAGCTACGTTGTTCGACTTGTCTTATTATTTCCCTTGCACAGCAGACACGTAAACA